>NC_037677.1:2972957-2973078 GCF_003255815.1 Theropithecus gelada | reverse complement strand
TCTTCCTCCCTCCCTCCCTCCCTTTCTTCCTCCCTCCCTCCCTCCCTCCCTCTCTTCCTCCCTCCCTCCCTTTCTTCCTCCCTCCCTCCCTTTCTTCCTCCCTCCCTCCCTTTCTTCCTCC
>NC_037677.1:2882571-2972947 GCF_003255815.1 Theropithecus gelada | reverse complement strand
TTCCTCCCTCCCTCCCTTTCTTCCTCCCTCCCTCCCTTTCTTCCTCCTTCCCTTTCTCCTTCCTCCTTCCCTTTCTCCTTCCTTCCCTTTCTCCTTCCTTCCCTTTCTCCTTCCTTTTCTCCTTCCTCCTTCCTTTTCTCCTTCCTCCTTCCTTTTCTCCTTCCTCCTTCCTTTTCTCCTTCCTTCCCTCCCTCCCTCCCTCCTTCCTCTCTCCCTCCCTCCTTCCTCTCTCCTTCCTCTCTCCTTCCTCTCTCTTTCTTTCTCTCTTTCTCTCTTTCTTTTTTTGATGGAGTCTGGCTTTGTTGCCCAGGCTGGACTGCAGTGGTGCAATCTTGGCTCACTGCAAGCTCCACCTCCCGGGTTCATGCCATTCTCCTGCCTCAGCCTCCTGAGTATCTGGGACTACAGGCGCCTGCCACTACGCCCCTCTAATTTTTTTGTATTTTTAGTAGAGATGAGGTTTCATTGTGTTAGCCTGGATGGTCTCGATCTCCTGACCTCGTGATCCACCTGCCTCAGCCTCCCAAAGTGCTGGGATTATAGGCGTGAGCCACTGTGCCTGCCTCTTGCTTTCTTTCTTTCGTTCTTTTCTTCTTTCTTTCTTTCGTTCTTTTCTTCTTTCTTTCTTTCCTTCTTTCCTTCTTTCTTTTCTTTCTTTCCTTTTATATGCAATGCACATGCTGCCATGTTCCAGAACCATTTGTTGTAATGACTATCATTTTTCTATTAAATGCCTTTGCATCTCTGTTAAAAATTGATTGTTTTAAGTGTAAGTCTGTTTTTGTACTGTCTACCATTGATCAGTGTGTCTATCCTTTCTCCAATACCACAACCCCTTTGTTATTTTAGTGTTTGTAATACGTCTTGACATAAGTTCTCCTGTTTTTCTCCTCTTTCTTTTTGATTGGATCACTTTCTTTTTTAAATCTATGACAATAATAGCTTTTTAAGGAAATTTGGCTGCAGTTTCAATTGATTTTGCATTACTTTACTTCTCTTTTTTCTTTTCTTTTTTTTTTTTTTTTTGGAGATGAAGTTTCACTCTTGTTGCCCAGGCTGGACTGCAATGCCATGATCTCAGCCTACCACAACCTCCGCCTCCTGGGTTCAAGCGATTCTCCTGCCTCAGCCTCCCGAGTAGCTAGTACTACAGGAATGTGCCACCACGCCTGGCTAATTTTGTATTTTTAGTAGAAACATAGTTTCTCCATGTTGGTTAGGCTGGTCTCGAACTCCTGACCTCGGGTGATCCACCCACCTCAGTCTCCCAAAGTGCTGGGATTACAGGTGTGAGCAACTGCACCCGGCCCTACTTGGCATTACTTTTCATTTGTCTTTGTTCATTTATGGGTTATGCCAGTAAAACAGTTTTTAGTTGAATCTTAAATTCTATCTACTTTGACACACTACTATTTTATCTATCATTCAGAAAGGAAGAAGTCTCTGATTGTAAGATGCATCCTGAGATGGAGATGTTAAAATGTTAAACATGTATTTTATATTAATATAAAATGGCCAATGTTAGAAAATTGTCATGAAAAGGAACAATTCATCCTGGTTTCATGGTCCTCAGAGAACTGGAGAATTTCTTTGACTTCATGAATGAGCAGAAAATTTCTTTTAGCTAATTTGAATTTGTTTCTGCCTCTCTATAAAGTCTAGTGAACATATCTTTACATTTAGGCAGCTGTATCAGTCCATTTTCACACTGCTGATCAAGACATACTTAAGGCTGGGTAACATAAAGAAAAAGAGGTTTAATGGACTCACAGTTCCATGTGGCTGGGGAAGCCTCACAATCATGGTGGAAGGCTAAAGGCACATCTTACATGGTGGCAGACAAGAGAGAATGAGAACCAAATGAAAGGGGAAACCCCTTATCAAACCATCAGATTTCATGAGACGTATTCACTGCCATGAGAATATAATGGGAGAAAGTGCCCCCCATGATTCAATTATCTCCCACTGGTTCCTCCCACAACAGATGGAAATTATGAGATCTACAATTCAAGATGTGATTTGGGTGGGGACACAGCCAAACCACATCAGCAGCCAAACACACAGATGATTTCTGGTGCCATCTCTCACATTTTATTTGTGTTTGTTTTTTTGGTTTTTAGAAGTATCCAGATTTCCTTCCACAGTAACCAATTTGTTGAGTTCACTATGCGTAAAATGACTTGCACAGAGGCATACACATTGTAACTGCTCTTCTCCTTAGGGGTTCATGTCTTGTAGCCCCACTGGCTTTGAATTTGGGCTAGTCCATTAACCTTTACCGTGACCCCTTTTTTTGCTAGTTTAATCTGCTTATCACCTGAGAAATGTATCAGGTTTATAGTTAAAAAGACATGGGTAATTTTGTGAGGATTATAGGATTATGTTTTTGTCATATGGACAGAGCTGAAGCTTGTGGAGGCACACTCTGGGTGCAAGGCATGGTCTGCAGGATTTATGTGTGTGATCTCATTTAAGCCTCATAAGGGTCTTAAAAGGTTGGCCTTCCGGATCCACGTGCTGTTGCTGAGGCTCAGGGAGGTGAGTGACTTTCAAATGGTCACATGGTGGTGCTGGAGGGGCCAGGATGGAAGCCTGCCTGCTCTCTGGTTCCAGGGCCAGGTCCTCGCGCCCCTTCCATCCCCGCAGGCAGGTTCATCGTGGACTCTAGACACAAATTATGAATCTAAATTGGCAATTCTCGAAGAGTTAGTCTACAGCATCTCGATTCTGATACATGAAGCATTTATAATAAACCACAATTTCAGGCTTATCTCTATTTAAACAGAGGGTATTTGGCTGCCAATCTTTTATTCATGATCTACCTTTTTTTTTTGGTGGAGTCTCGCTCTGTCACCCAGGCTGGAGTGCAGTGGCACAGTCTCGGCCCACTGCAACTTCTGCCTCCCAGGTTCAGGCGATTCTCCTGACTCAGCCTCCTGAGTAGCTGGGATTACAGATGGGCGCCACCACGCCTGGCAAATTTTTGTTTGTTTAGTAGAAATAGGATTTCACCATGTTTTTGTCAGGCTGGTCTTGAACTCCTGACCTCGTGATCTGCCTGCCTCGGCCTCCCAAAGTGCTGGGATTACAGGCATGAGCCACAGTCCCCGGGCCCTTCTTTTATTCTTATGAAATGGTTAAGAAAAATATATATTTTTAATTTCTCAATATTTGGTACTTTTGGTTCTGAAGCTAGGTGGATATTCCAGAGCCTGAAAGATCCTAGCCTGTCATATTATTAGGGACACTTCCACTCTCCTGAACTGCTCTTTTTTCCAGGTTT
This sequence comes from Theropithecus gelada, assembly GCF_003255815.1. Classification (NCBI taxonomy): domain Eukaryota; kingdom Metazoa; phylum Chordata; class Mammalia; order Primates; family Cercopithecidae; genus Theropithecus; species Theropithecus gelada. The sequence goes on along the minus strand of NC_037677.1, from coordinate 2,969,664 downwards.
TCCTCCTCCTGTATCTCCTCCTCCTGTATCTCCTCCTCCTGTATCTCCCTAGCTATGAGCTTGTGTATTGTTCACGCATATTTACCGTTCACTGAAGTCCATTTTCTCCTCCTTTCTTGAAGACTTATTATCCGAGGCTCCAAAGGGATATGACAACCATAGACGCCAGCTCATGTGCTCGTCCTTCATGTATTAAATGCACCTTTTTATTGTGATGCTTTAACATCTTGGGGTCTGTGGACCCTGGAAGGACACCCCTCCCAGGGTTACTCACTCCTGGAGAGCAAACAACTCACCTTTCAGATGCAAACCAACCAATTCAGAGGCAATACCGCCAGCCACCTCTTTCACTGGCTTTTACACTCCAGGGCCACGACCCACCTACCCTGCACCCCAGTGCCCGGTGCCAGACAACTAGGGATAGCTACTGTGTCCAGAGTCTCCAAACTGATTCAAACCAGCCAACCCCAAGCCTGTCACTCAAGCCCGTCACTCTGCCTCTCCGTTTCTTCCCAGGGAAACCACAAGGGAGGCTCCAGCCCACGTTTCCCCCCAACCCCTTCTGCCTCCTGACCCACCCTGGTGCCTCCCCAGGTGCCCTCATGCCAGGCTTGGTGTGCACCCTCCTCTTGGACACAAAGTAACAAGCCACCTTTTAAATGATGGTTGTCTACTGATATATTGGCTTCACCATGCCTAAATAAGAATAAAACATGCATTTTAAGACACTTCAACAAGTATTCGTTTCTTTAGAAGGGAAATATGTGCAAACCAAACTAGAAGAATATATGTCACACATTCTGTATGCTGTGAAAACATGGGTACCCTATAAACTATCAAATTCAAACAGGAACATTGAAGGCTAGAGACTGTGTACTTCCATATCTTATGCAACAAAATATTTGCTTTGGGAACAAAATGGGTCATCCTTGCTTAAGTGTTTATAATATATTCATACAAAATATTTTCGTTTAGCAGGAAGTACCTTACACTGCCACGGCTTTTTTATAATGAATGCACAGTGTGAGTCATTTGTAAAAGCAGAACAATGTTTTTCTTCAAAATCTTACATTTCAAATTTGCTGAAAAATTCTCTGAAGTGGACCATTTCCCAGCACAGATGGTGTTGCACTATGAGAAAACGAGCTATCCATCGTGGTGTAGGTTGAAACTCTTTTACGATGCCAAGGCAATAATGTCACATAAAATCCTCCACTGGATGCTTCCCATTATACATCTGGTCAGCCAATATGTAAAGGTAATCATGGAGTCTGAGACATTTTCTAATAATGTTTAACCCATGTGACATTGAGCTTGAAATGATTAAATGTTCCTGGTAGTACTGGTGTGAGTGTGTATGTGTGTGTGTGTATGAGTGTGTATGTGTGTGTGTGAAGGAGAGAGACAGAGGAGTCTAATGTTATCACAGAAGGCACATCATGGTGCTACTCAAAAGGAGGATTTTCCATTCCTCTTCTAGCTAGAAAGTGATTTCCTAGTAAAAGTGAGCCTAAAACACCACCCTTATTGCCATGGTAGAGAGATGAAAACAAACCCCCTCCAGGGACAAGTATGCCCAGGTTAGAGAAGCATAATTCCAAAACTACTCAGGGCCTGCAGGGGAGTTACGCAGCTCAGCATTCATCCCTGGATATGCAGACCACACCTTGAATAAGTTTATAAGCAACAATTAAATTTTGAAATAAAGATCTTGAAAGGAGAAGCAGATATTTCCGGGTGGAGGAGGTCTGAGAATTCAGTGGGACTTAGGCAAAAATGTCATCAGCAGAGAGCATTCCTGGGTGATCCTTTACTGAGAGAAACAGAGTGAATGGGATCAGAATCTACTTAATATCTTTATTCTTTATAGTTCATATTCTATTGAGTACTAGAAAGCAATTGTTCCATTACGGTTGTTTTCATGAAGCTTGACTTAGATGAATTACTTTAAAAATACTGGGTTGACATTACCTGGCATTGAAGGATGTGGTGTTAAGGAATATAAAACATTGGGTTAAAAACTACCTTAAGAATTGGTCTTTAAGATTCCTGACTGAGGGTGTTGTGGTACTACATGAGGTCATATGGTTTGGCCCTGTGTCACCACCCAAATCTCATCTGGAATTGCAATAATCCCCACGTATCATGGGAGGGACCTGGCGGGAGGTAATTGAAAAATGGGGGCTTTTTTTTTCCCCCGTGCTGTTCTTGTGATAGTAAGTCTCACGAGATCTGATGGTTTTGTAAAGGGGACGTCCCCTGCACACGCTCTCTTGCCTGCAGCCGCCTAAGATGTGACTTTGTTCCTCATTCGCCTTCCGCCATGATTATGAGGCCTCCCCACCCACATGGAACTGTGAGTCCATTAAACCTCTTTCCTTTATAAATTACCTGGTCTTGGGTCTGTCTGTATTAGCAGCGTGAGAGCAGACGAATACATAAGGATACTGCTTTATTTTTCATAACCATCATTACTCAGTCCTAAGTGTTTCTCTTCCTCGAATGAAGACAGTGTTTGCTGTGGAGAGGGAATGAGATAATGACGACTCCGAACTCTTTGAATGAGCTCCCTAAGATGATGCTGAATCCTGATGAATATGTTTTGGTGCTGGGAGTTCTCTCTGGACAGGAAGTCCCTATGTTTATAGATAAATTAGGCCCATAAATACTGAGGTGGAAGGAAAGGAAAAGTCCCTTACAGATGTGTAAATGAATGACTTGACTCAAACTTACAAAAATAAACAAACAAATAAAAAAGATGTTCCAAGACTTAGGAGCAGTCAGTGTTACCATTAAAGGAGGGCGCTGGCTTCAATGTTGTCGACACTGGAACGTTGCTGTTTATTAATTTTGGGTTGTTTTACTTAGGTTAAGTTGAGATTGTTGGCATGCAAACCACATGTCATCAGCTTTATCTGTTTTAATCGCAGTGAGAAATGGAATTAACTGCTGAACCAAAACCACTGGAGAATAATCAGCATCACTGTTTTTCCTGAATCATGGATTTCCTAATCTTCAGAAGACTGGGGCATTTTGACTCATTTGACTACTGCAGTTTCCTCAAATTTTCTTATTAAAACTATTTAAAATAATATAGCAATAAAGAGGAACTTCCAACGACACCTCTTCACTGAATCTCAGCATCTACTTTGTTGAACAAGAATACCATGAATGTTTGATCTTTAGATCATTGAAACTTTTTTCTAAAAATCAGTCATGCTTCATCCAGAAAAGAATTTATATCCTTAAAGTCTCCTTTCACAAGAGATCCGTGGGTGCACTGAGGAACACAAGGCTTTATCTATTAAAAAAGGTAAAAGAATGTCCATGAACAACCTTTTGTTCTCCCAAGTTGATTCACCTTTACTAATTACATCCAGCAAGTCCTGGGCAGATCCTGATATTGACATAACTCATAATCCTGTTGGTCAATCTGGGGATCTTCTCTTAAAGAAGCTTCGTACTGGCAAATAGTAGGTCTCAGTAGCATGATCCCAATGTGAGCATGGTCTCTTGTACTGACATTTCTATTTTACTGATTTTGTTGTTAAGTGTTGTGCTGTGTGCCAGGCACCACGCCAAGCCCTTTAGCATTTCTAATTTATGTAATCGTCCTAATACCCTCATGAGGAAAGTGCTAGTAGTGTTCCTCCTTGCTGGGCAAGGATCCTGAGAGAGACGCCATCTGCTGATGTGTCCACGGTCCCAAGGCCAGGGGCTGGCAGGGCCATGCCTCTCTGGGTTCTTGGGCCATGGGCTGCATCACAGGCTCTGCTGTTATTCTTAAGGACCTCCTGATATGCAGTCAGTTTTGTATTTCTTTTTTTGTTTGTTTGTTTTTGAGACGGAGTCTCACTGTGTCACCCAGGCTGGACGCCCAAGCTGGTTGCCCAGGCTGGCTCACTCTGTCACCCAGGCAGTGACATGATCTTGGCACACTGCAACCTCCACCTCTTGGGTTCATGTGATTCTCTTGCCTCAGCCTCCCAAGTAGCTGAAACTACAGGGATACGCCACCACACCTGGCTAACTTTTGTATTTTTAGTAGAGATTGGGTTTCACCATGTTGGCCAGGCTGGTCTCAAACTCCTAATCTCAAGTGATGTGCCTGTCTCGGCCTCCCAAAGTGCTGGGATTTTAAGTGTGAGCCACCCACCTGGCCTGGTGTTATATTTCTAAATAAAATAGAACATAATTTCTGTATAAAGAGCTTGGGCTGTGGAGCCAGACTTGGGTTTGAATCGAGCTCAGATGCTTATTAGCTGGGTGAATTTTAGAAACGTGGTCACTTTCCTTTGAGTCTTTGCCTTATCTGTGACATAAAAATAAGTCAACTTGTAGGGATAATGACAATTAGAAAAAATGCCAAACACTGCGGATGGCACATGATCCTTAATTGCACTTTGTTGGGACCTATATAATGATCGATTAAATATTAATAATAAGGCAAAAAGGGATAGAAAAAAAGTGTTTCTACAAACAAGAGATCTGGAAATCACCACCCCATCCACAAATAATTGGGTCAATAATTGAATGCTGTTTTGTTTTCCAATCCTACCAGCCTCAATGAATATAGACCACCACACCTCTATGCATCAGACACATCCATCCTTTGGTTGAGCGAGACACAGGGTTAGTGAGTCTTACTGCATTTACTTTTCCTCCCTAAAACATGTCATCATGTCTTGTTTTCTCGAATTGATCAGTTTCAGAATGGCTTCCAAGATATTCATGGAACAACAAACTATTTATTGGTGGCAGAAATATCATATCCTCACCCTTCAATGGGCTCAAAGGAAAAAACAGCTGCTCCTTGGGTTTCCATGTGCTCAGCTCTCCATCACTGGCTTCTTGAACAACAGTCCCATCTGTGTGACTGTCTTGATGTTGTATTGTATATTTTATTAAAATACACAGGAGATACGCACTCACAGGTGCATATCATGTCCTATCCTGGTTTGTGGTTTTTCTATCCAAGGTGGTGGCTGTCGTACACTTGAATTTCTGAAGTCACCAGCACAGAGCCTCAGTGCCAGTGGTCATCAGCTGTGTTATCAGGTTTCAGGTATGAACTGCCATCACTTTATTGTTTTCTTACTTGGCATGCCTTTTTATCAATAGTTTTTGGGGTACAAGCGGTTTTGGTTATACGGATAAGTTCTTTAGTGGTGATTTCTGAGATTTTAGTGCACCTGTCACCCAAGCAGTATGCACTGTACCTGATGTGTAGCCTTTTATCCCTCACCCCCACAACCTTCCCCCCACCGAGTCCCCAAAGTCCATTATATCATTCTTATGTCTTTGCATTCTCATAACTCAGTTCCCACTTATAAGGGAGAACATATGATGTTTGGTTTTCCGTTCCTGAGTTACTTCACTTAGAATAATGGAATGGCCTCCAGCTCCATCTGAGCTGCTGCAAAAGACATTTTATTCCGTTTAATGGCTAAGTAATATTCCACAGTGTATATATACCACATTTTCTGCATCCACTCATTGGTTGATGGGCAATTAGGTTGGCTCCATATCTTTGCTATTGTGAATTGTGCTGCTATAAACATGCATGTGTAAGTGTCTTTTTCATAGAATGACTTCTTTTTCCTTGGGTAGATACCCAGCAGTAGGATTGCTGGATAGAATGGTAGTTCTACTTTTAGTTCTTTAAGGAATCTGCATGATGTTTTCCGTAGTAGTTGTATTGATTTACATCCCCACCAGCATGTAAAGGGTTCCTTCTTCACCACATCCATGGCAACATCTACTGGTTTTTTTTGATATTTTAATCATGGCCATTCTTGCAGGAGTAACGTGGTATCTCATTGTGGTTTTGATTTTCATTTTCCTGATGATTAGGGGTGTTGAGCTTTTTTTATATGTTTATTGGCTGTATATCTTCTTTTGAGAAATGTCTATTCGTGTCTTTTGCGCACTTTTTGGTGGAATTTTCTTTTTCTTGTTTGAGTTCCTTGTAGATTCTGGATGCTAGTCCTTTGTTAGATGCTTAGTTTGTGAATATTTTGTGGGTTTATTCTGCTGATGATGTCTTTTGCTGTGCAGAAGTTTGTTAGTTTAATTAGGTTTCATTTGTTTACTTTTGTTTTTGTCATATTTGCTTTTGGGGTCTTAGTCATTAATTCTTCGCCTAAACCAGTGTCCAGAAAAGCTTTTACAATGCTATCGTCTAGAATGTTTGTGGTTTCAGGTCTTAGATTTAAGTCTTTGATAAATGTTGAGCTGATTTTAGTAGAATTTGAGAGATGGGGACCCAGTTTCATTCTTCTACGTGTTTGCTGTCACTTCTGGTATGCATCCAGCAATTTGAGTTGACACTGTACATTAATCAGTAAGGTAAGTGTTTCTGTTTCTATTTATTCTAAAACTTCACATTGATGGTTAAGAAGGGAAACAATAGGTCACATTTTAAGCTAAGAAGCCTTTTTTTCATATTTTTAAAGAATTAAATACCATGATCACTGTTGAAAACAATCACTTAGGTTTTAATTTATTTCAAATACTGATATGAATGTGCAATATCTCTTCACTGTTCCATATCTCAACATAAGAGCAAAGCCTAGTAAACTTGACTTGTCTGTCCTAATGGGAAACATGACATTCTTTTAGGATCGACTATAACAGTCTATAATTTAAATATTATTAATGTAATACAACGGGCATGTACAGCCAACTAAAATCTGGCAGCAAGAAGGAAATCTCTCTCTCTCTCTCTCTCTCTCTGTGCTCCTTTATTGCAATTGTTTTTAATATTTAAAAGCCACCTTGAAGGAGAGATTCTCAAACAGTTTAGGTTCCGGAAACAAAACTCAGGATAAACGTGACATTCCTAGGCTTGTCTTGAATGAACATCTCCAAAACAATTTCTGAGCCCTTCGCTTAATGTAATAATAGCAATGGATCTCACCTTGACTAATGCAGGCACCCCTCACTCTGCATCATGGAGGGGAGGCCTCCCGGAAAGGAGTGGTGGACATCAGGTTAAGCAGACAGTTCTCGGAGCACAGAAAGCACAGACCTTCCTTCTCTAGCTACCATGAGAAAGGAGCTCAAAGGGTACGTGAGCCTGTCACTTCTTGTGCTAATCCTGAATCCTGTCATTTATGTCATAAATGAATATTTGAGATAGTTTTCCCCTTATTTTGTGTTTCACACTGTAATCAGATCATGAACAATTGAACTAAAAGTCAGTGTTTATTTCTTTTAAATGAATTAAAGAAACCTTGGCCTATCATTTCTCAAATCTTCCAGGTTATACGGGTAATGTGTTGAACATTTGCCCTACAATCAAAAGCAAATACTTTCTTCTAGGAGAAATAAAGCATGAATATGATTGCATGTTTCAAATCTAAGATTAAAGCAGCTTAAAAGTTTTAAGAATGGTATTTATTTGTGGCATTCTGTTGACATTTAAAAAAATAAATTTACAGCAGTTGATGTTGGGGGTGGCTAAATGCAGACTGTGATAATTATTGTCAGTTTACATGGCCTTTTTGATATTGTATTTCTAATGGGCATTGACAGACATCTTTGTATGCATGTTTTAGAGGTGAATAAATATTTAGTTCAATCTGATCACCGTGAGTTTTCTGATTTTGAGCCTTGTAAAATAAGGATTTATTTATACTAAATCCAATATTGTCCTTGGGAAGCAATATTTTACAAGCAAATAGATTACTGAATAGACTATGAGCTAGTACCTAGCTGACTATGATCGAGCCAGTTTGAAGACATTAGTCTCCAAATTCTGGCAATCCCATTCAGTTTACCATTTAAATAATACATTGTACCAACGGTGGGACTAAGGGTCTATCTTAATGGAGGCATGCACAGGAGAATAAGGAGATGGCTTGGATTAATGTTTCTGTTTTTTCTTTTTTTTCCAAAATATACTTTCAAGATGAGCTCTGATTTTTCTGACAGCCTGGTGATCAGGAGCAAGGTGACAAAGTGCTGTAACTTCTGCAGAGGAAAAATAAGTCTTCCCTAGGAAAGCGTTGGCTTCCCTTAAATGAGGCAGAAGAATGGACAGTGATCCACAACACTGGTTGTGGTATGGTGGCCATTGTGTGGCATTCGCTCTCATAGGTAGATGAGTTATTTCATTTGTTAAGTTGAATTTATTTGTGTCGTCTAGTCTAAATAAGTGAAAATGCTCAATGTTTCATTTTGCCCTGAGCTATACCAGTTCTTCCTTTAACTGGACCTTTGAGTATGACATCTACTCTCCTATTAGGTTGGTGCAAAAGTAATTGCAGTCTTGCCATTATTTTTACACCAACCTAATGTCTACTCTCCAATCGTAAGTGCCAGTGCAGGGGTGCGCTGTGTGTATCCTCACTGGGATGAGTAGGCCCCCTGAGCAGCACCTTACGAGGAGGTCTCTTAGGATCCTTATATGAAATCCTCCTTTTTCCTTCTCCCTCTATTCTCTGCAGCCCTGGTCACTATCTGTTACACGATGCATCTGTTTCCTGATTGTCTCCTCTCACCCCTACAGCCTGCACTGTCCAGTAGGGTTGGGATATTTGTTTTGTTTTGTTTTGTTTTCCACTGGTTTTTAATGAATACCTTGGACAGTGCCTGACACCTGACACGAATTCTATATGTATTTTTGGAATGAAGTTCATGAATAACTCAGCATAAAAAGCAGGAGTGGAGACACTGGTTCCCTGCAGAGGTCTTGCAGAATAGTGAGTTTCTTGACTATTTTTGAATTTCACAGACCACTAACATTTTCAACATTTTGGAGAATGACAGAGGTTCATAAATGTCAATTTGGCTAATAAGGATTTTAAAGCAAACAAACAAAGCTATTATCTGATATTACTATAATTTCATAAAAGAGTTTTAAAACTGGTGCCAGGAAATGCCCATATTTCTGGAATCGGGTGCTGTGCTTGTGTGTGTGTGAGGTGCATACACAGTGTATCTGCTTAAGCAAAGGCAACATCTTACTTTTGAACACTGTTATTCCATTATTCTGGATGTTGCTCTGAGGGTGTTTGTAGATGAGATTTACATACAAATCCCTGCACTTTGAGTGAAGCAGGTCTCCCTTCCTAATGTGGGCAGGCCTCATCCAAGCAGTTGAGGGCCAGAAGAGAACAAAGGCTGACCTCCCCTGACCTGCCAGGATTCTGTGGCAGGTGGCGCTTGGATTTGAACCTCAGTCTCCTCTGGGTCTGTGGCTTGCCATCCACCCCACAGGTTTTGGACCTGCTAAGTCCCTGGGATCTCCTAGGACAATTCCTTAATATCTGTGTCTCCATTCCTCCCTCTCTGTAGGCATCTTGTTCACCTGTCTCTCTGCAGAAGCCTGACTAGTGCATTGGCCTGGGCAGTACTTAACGGGTTGGGAGTGGGCGGGAATGATGTGCGCTTTGAGTGTGGCCATGTGGTGATACAGTTGAAGCAGAGGGGAACTTACAATCCAGCTGCCCAGGGTTCAAGTGTCCACCCTGCTGTTCATTAGTTGGTTGACCATGGGCGGCTCACATAAGCAGCCTGGAGGTAGGCTATGTAAATTGGCACAGACCTTCCCACATTAGTGGGAAAAGATGACCAAATAGAAACACCATTGTTAGGGTGATGGGCGAAAAGCCTGCCTGGTTTTGTTCTTGGAAATCTGCTTCTCGAGAAATCAGGAGAGAGGACTGAAGTCATGATGGCATTGTTAGGTCGTGACCATGTCACAACCGTAAGCATTTATGGTCCCAAACACTCGTCTCACAAATGTAACCTTATATGCGAGGGCTTCATAGACTGAACGCTAAATTACCTCATCTGAATTTGCCTGAAGTTACATAACTCTGACTGGGTAAAGGTAAGTTTCATAATTCGTATCTAAGATATTTTTGAGAGTTTTTAAAATAAAAATCTTTTAAGACTGAGTGTGTTCGTCTGTTCTTGCGTTGCTACAAGGAAATACCTAAGACTGGGTGATTCATAAAGAAAAGAAGTTTAATTGGCTCGGGGCTCTGCAGGCTGTACAGGGAGCGTGGTGCCAGCATCTGCTCAGCTTCTGGGGAGGCTCAGGGAGCTTTCAGTCATGGCGGAAGGTGAAGGGGGAGTCGGCTTCTCGTCTGGCAAGAGCAGGAACAAGAGAGGAAGAGCGGGGGAGGTGCCACGCTCTTAAACAACCAGATCTCCCAGGAACTCAGAGTGAGAACTCACTTATTACTGTGAGGAGGACACCAAGCCATTCATGAGGGATCTGTCCTCATGACCCAGACACCTCCTCCCAAGTTTCATCTCCAACATGAGGAGTTGCATTTCAACATGAGACTTGGAGGGGACAAACATCTGACCCATATCAATGAGTGCTTGAAATGTTACAATATATTCTTTTTTCTTTTCCTTTTTTTTTTTTTCCCGACAGGGTCTTGCTCTGTCACCCGGGCTGGAGTGTAGTGGTGTGAATATGGCTCATTGCAGCCTTGACCTCCTAGGCTTAAGCAATTCCTCCAACAAGTAGCTAAAACTACAGCCATGCATCACCATTCCCAGCTAATTTTTTATTTTTATTTTTGTGGAGATGGGATCTTGCTATGTGGTCCAGGCTGGTCTCAAGCTCCCAGCCTCAAGCAATTCTCTCTTCTTGGCCTCCCAAAGTGCTGAGATTATAAGCATGAGCCACCACACCCAGCCTTAGATTATTGATGTATGTTAAGAAATTAGTATTATTAACATCAAAAACCAAGCAACCTGATTAAAAATGAGCAAAAGATCTGAGTAGACATTTCTCCAAGGAAGATACACCAATGGCCAACAAGCACATGCTCAACATCACTAATCATTAAGAAAACACAAATCAAAATCACAGTAAGATATCTCTCCGCACCTGTCAGGATGGCTACTCTAAAAGCAAATGGAAACACACTCCAGGAAACACCAAGTGTTGGAACCCTCGTATGTTGCCAGTGAGGATGTAAAATGGTGCGGCCACTGTGGAAAACACTATGGTGGCCTGTCAAGAAAGTACACAGTCCAACCATATGGTCCAGCAATTCTTCTAGGCATACACACCAAAAGGGTAAAATCAGGGCCTCAAACAGGTATCTGTATATCCATGTTCATATCAGCATTATTCACAGCAGCTAAAACATAGAAACAACCCGAGTGTCTGTTGAAGGAGGCATGGTTCTATGCAACATTTACACACGACGGAATATTATTCAGCATTGAAAAGAAGGAAACTGGGCCGGGCGCGGTGGCTCAAGCCTGTAATCCCAGCACTTCGGGAGGCCGAGGTGGGTGGATCATGAGGTCAGGAGATCGAGACCATCCCAGCTAACACGGTGAAACCCTGTCTCTACTAAAAATACAAAAAACTAGCCAGGCATGGTGGCGGGCGCCTGTAGTCCCAGCTACTCGGGAGGCTGAGGTAGGAGAATGGCGTGAACCCGGGAGGCGGAGCTTGCAGTGAGCTGAGATCACGCCACTGCACTCCAGCCTGGGCGACAGAGCCAGACTCCGTCTCAAAAAAACAGAAAAAAAAAAAAGAAGGAAACTCTGATTCATGTCATGATATGGATGAACCCTGGGGGCGGTGTGCTAAATAAAATAAACCACACACAAAATCGCACTCCGAGTCCGCTTATATGAGGTATCCAGAGTGGCCAAAATCCTAGAGACAGAAAGTAGAATGGTGGCTGCCAGGGGCCAGTGGGAGGAGGAATGGGGAGGGAGTTAGTGTTTAATGGGCAGAGAATTTCAGTTTTGCAAGATGAAAAGAGTTACAGAGATAGATGGTAGTGGCTACAGAACAGAGTGAATGCACCTATTGCCATAGAAACAAACACTTAAATATGGTTAAAATGGGAAATTTTATGTATATGTTACCACTATAAAGAAGAAATTAGCATTGTTTCTTTCCATCTTAGCTTTCTTGTCTTTGGTAATTTTTTTTTTTTTTTTTAGGTTATGTCAACTTTATACTTTTGATTCCGGAAAGCAAGTATCATTTGTACATAAATTGACTGCACAATACAATTTCCTAATTTGATAGATAATCATCTCTGCTAATATTACAAATATTTATCTGGGACATTATCCTGGAAGTTTCAAAATCACAGATTGAAGTTGGGTTCATAGCCACTGAAAGATAATTGGCTTGTTTGGTCAAAGTTTGAGAAAGGAGAAGTTTAGCATGTTAGCACTCTCTGGAATTAGGGGCTTGAACAGTGAATTTTAGGCTCTGTATGAACCCCAAATGTCCCGAAATGGTGAGATGCATGAGGGTTCTCTGATTTAATCTCATATGCCAAGTGATGGCCTCTGTACTTCAAAATTAATATTTGGCAAATAAATAATTGACTCTCCTCACAAAGTCACTTCTAGGTGGATTAATCATGAAGACATATTCAATTTATTCTTCAAAAGATTGGCTGAACTCATGCAAAGCCTGGTTCTGTGCTGCACACTGGCGTTACAAAGGCAATGAACACACACTTGGACTCTAAGTTAGTTTGACACACGGTGTAGACAGACTCAGGACAGAAACTCTTCCTCTTGTTTTCAAAGAGCAGCAAAGATTCAGACAGGGTCTCTCGTAGAAGGCACAGGCACGGAAGGGCTAGAATCGTTCTGCAACTTGCATCCCTTTGGTCTCCTTTCTGGTGGCTTTAGCTAAAAGATCTTTGTGTCCTTAGCTGTAAATCAGCTCCGGGAAGCTGAGTCTTGTTTAAAGAACAGCATTGTGAACCGCTCTTCTCTAAGAGTTATATGTAATTTAAAGTAAATTTACATGGAAGCGGAAATGTCACTGTTTGAATTAAGAGATAGGCATTTAAAAGAAAGTCAAATTGAAATCATGGCTCAACAAATGGTTGATATATAGTCACTGACAAGCCATTGTGGCCATTACTGTGAACTCCAATCCGAGTCAACAATGGAAGATGACCTCTTTTTGAAAGCTTGCATAAGGACACTTTTAACTCTAATGAGTTCATGAATTTCTTTGACATTCCAACCTGTTGGCACCCTTCTAGACTCAGAAGCGTTGCTCTGTCAATGAGAATCCTCAACTGGGAGAAGAAAAAGTGCAGCTTCTCTGTCTTAAGAAATAAATGACATATATAAATGATGTCCAATCTACTGGGTTTCGGGAGCTCTGTTGTCAAAAGTTCAGTTCCTGCCTCATGGAGACGATGAAGGTAGAACTTTCTCTTCTGCAGTCCTTTCAACTGTGGGTAATGAGATGTTTAGCATTTAGTGTGTTTCAGGTGTGGATGGTGCTGCACAAAGGTGATAGGTTCTGGGTCTGCTTTCATTGGATCAGGAGCACCTGCAGCAGGTATTCTTGGCTGCATGTCTACAAGCCATCTCCGTGCAACTCCTTTCTTTCTATTGGTGCCATTGTTTTGTGCCAATATGGGGAGGGGGACAATGCATTCAATGATAATGCATCTCCAGTCCCAGAGAGTGAGCTATGACTAGTCAATGACAGTTCTACTAATTTTGTTCCCCTTTGCCACTTTTTGTCTTTGAGAAGGGCAAACGACCTGATTCTGGCCAGAGGTCCCTGAGGGAAGTCTTACAGGAAAGGCCTTCTCCATGAAAAAGAAGAAAATTTGGGAACTCTTGGCCTCTTTTCCTGCCTTGGAGATATTGTTTGAGGGTGTGATGTCTGGAGCTATGGCTATTACTTTGTGACCATGAGGCAAAAGCCAAGAGCATCTAAGAACATTGATAGCATTCAGCTGCTACTTCAGCTGCCCACCTTGGCTATGAACATTTTGTTATATGAAACAGTTAGGTTCCCTTAGTGTTTAAGCCACATTAAATCAGGCATTTTGTTACTTACAACACAACAAAAGCAAATGTTACCTACTTGGCATAGTACCTAAATGATTACCATTTAATAAATAAATAAATCTCAGGTTTAACTTGACCAGAAAAACCAAGAGCATAAGATTTGGAATAAGTAAAGAACAGCCTCAATACTGTTAGTGTGTTTATAGCACCCACACAGCTCTTTCCAAAGAGCAACATGCAGTCAATTATCCAGATACGTTGTGTACAAGATGCGGAACGATAGGTGAGGATGTAGATTAGTTCAATCACTGTGGAAGACAGCATGGCCATTCTTGAAAGACCCAGAATCAGAAATACCATTTGACTGAGCAATCCCATTACTGGGTATATACCCAAAGGAATGTAAGTCATTCTGTTATAAAGATACATGCACACATATGTTTACTGAAGCACTATTCGCAATAGCAAAGACATGGAATCAACCCAAATGCCCACCAATGATAGACTGGATAAAGACAATGTGGTACATGTACATCATGGAATATTATGCAGCCATAAAAAGAAACAAGATCATGTTCTTTGCAGGGACATGGATGAAGCTGGAAGCCATTATCCTCAGCAAACTAACACAGGAACAGAAAACCAAACACCGCATCTTTTCACTTATAAGTGGGAGCTGAAAGTGAGAACACATGGACACAGGGAGGGGAACAACACACACTGGGGCCTCTCAGGAGGTGGGGTAGTGGGAGGGAGAGCATCAGGATAAATATCTAATGCATGTTGGCTTAATGGCTAGATGATGGGTTGATAGGTGTGGCAAACCATCATGGCACACATTTACCTATGTAACAAACCTGCACTTCCTGCACATGTATCCCAGAACTTAAAATTCTATGCCATTTTACTGAACAACAAAACAAAACAAAAAAACCAAATAAACAAAAGATGCAGGACAAAAACAATGATTTCATGTCATCGTCATTCTCATTCTCATGATTTGGAATTCCTTTTTTTTTTTTTTTTTTTTTTGAGACTAAGTTTTGCTCTGTCGCCCAAACTGGAGTGCAGTGGCATGATCTTGGCTCACCGCAACCTCCACCTCCACCTCCACCTCCCAGGTTCAATAAATTCTTGTGCCTCAACCTCCTGAGTAGCTGGGATTACAGGCCTGCGCTGCTACCCCTGGCTAATTTTTGTATTTTCAATGGAGAAGGGGTTTTGCCATGTTGGCCAGGCTGGTCTCGAACTCCTGACATCAGGTGATCTGCCCGTCTTGGCCTCCCAGAGTGCTGGAATTCCTGCTCCCACTTTCTAGGCTTAGAATTAATGCCTGCTCCTCCACTTCTTGCTTTTGAAAGCCATACCCCTTGTTAACATTGGTCAACAATGGAGTAAGCGAGGAGCGCTGTGGTTCACGATTGATGAATCAGAGCTTCCCGTCACCGTGGTTCCATCTTCAGCTCCTCTTTTTGCTTGAGAATCTGCTACCTGCTTCAGACTGTGCCGTGCTCTTGAGACCTGGTCTCCACCTCAAGGAATCTGGAATTGCTGGAGAGATCAGAAAAAGACACACAAACCTGCAGGAAAAACACCAGGACGTGGTGCAGACATCCTGAGCTGTGGGGCACAAGCCTGTGGGGACTTCGTAGTGAAGGTGGGCAGCAGAAGAGTGTGAATAGGAGGAGGATCTATGAAGTGGATTTCCACATGGGTTAGGATTGGGAGGAGAGCGTGGGGCAGGCAGTAGATCTGAGTCTGTTAGCTCCAGCTGGCAAGGGTGATGGGAGAAGAGGTCAGGAAAAGAGACTGGATTACGGGAAACTGCATATGAACTAATTAAAAAACCGGGTTTATAAGAATACATGTTAATGGTTATGATAGTTACTAAAGTAAGCTGAATTTTTGCATAGCATGGACAGCACGATCTCCTGTTCTCAAAGGTGCACTGCTTTGGACAAATCTTTTACTTCTGCTAGTTTGGATTTTGTGTAGGAAACAGCCCTGTCTTCAGGACACGAAGTCACTGTTTCTATCTAGTGGGTTGGACCAAATATCTAGTAATTTTTGCTGAAGAGCTTTGGAACGTTCTGTGCTTTCATGGTTTCACGTAGCAGTGGACTTCTTTGCCATAAGTGGCAGCTCCCGGAAATGCCTCCGAAATGTATTCCTGTAAATTTACAGAATCAAAGCTGGCTATGGCATGCTACTTTTATATTAGATTGATGGCAATGATGGCCTGTTTTGGGCAATAGTGAAGGAATAAGATTTTAACGTTTGACTTTAAAGAATTAATGATAAATTGGCTTAACCACTTTGCTATTTCTTCTTTTCATCTAAGTAACCGTGAATAAAGGTTCTATACAAAATTCATAAGCTTTGTTTATATTCTATTATGAATTACCTGCTAATTCAATTGAAAAAAAAAAGTGTTATTGATTGCTTGAATTTCACACCTTCTAAGCAAATCTTTCTGTCATGTTGAAGAGAACCATAGGCGCATTTTTCATTTAAAAAGCGTTTCAGACATTCAGCACTCCCCCTAACTGGCCACCAGTCTTCTTATACCTCATTTTCCTCCGTGTAGACTGGGGATAATCATGGCTCCTGTGACTTTTACAGATGTGTCTTACGTGGCTCGGGTTCCCCCTGAGAGCACTAAGGCAGGTGAAGAACTTGTCCTTCCTCCTGGAGGCTGGGGAGGTGGGCAGGAGCTGTCATGGGGGTTAGAGCGAGAGGTTGGAGATGGAGGAAGAAGGGAAGAGAGGGACAGAGTGCACGGCGACGGGTCCAAGCCACAAAGAGTCTGGCGGGAAAGAACGATCACTGGCATACAGGCCGAGGGGGTAGAGCAGCATTGGAAGAGGTGCCTTGAGAGCACTCGACTGCTGTCCCCTCGGCTTCACACCGAGGCATGGAGGAGGGAAACCAACAATCAGGGCCTTGCTCAGAGCAAGAGACAGAAAGCAAGCATTCACCAGTGGACCGGGATCACTTCATCAGTGAGACGTCTGAACCCTCCCATCTCAATTTCCAGACCTATTACTCCACCCCGTAGGCAGCCACAGTTGTGCGTAATCTGTTTCTCCAGTGCACCCTCCAGAACTCTCTTACTTTGAATTCTCTTGGAGAAAGACCCTGAGACAAGGATTTAGGTTCAAGTCACCTCTTTGGGAGGCGATCTTGGGACACGCTGGAAGGGAAGAGGAAAAACCAGAAAAGACCGGGGATGCGGATGTGCCGGTGAGTCACCTGCTTCCCAGAGGAGCAGCTGCAGAGTCCCACTGGGGCCTCTGGGGAGCGGCGTGAACACACCTCAGAGACAGCGACGGGGTGAAGGAGGCGGGCACTGCTCCCCAAATCCATTATTAAGGCCTCAGGAAGGGATGAGAACAGAAGAGGGCTGCAGATACCCAGCGCTAGCCGGCTTTGCTGTGCAGAAGTGAGCGCTGTGGGGCAGTGGGCGGCACCGGCAGAGTTTGCTGTAGTCCAGCGTGGCTCTGCTGAGACCCTTCACGCTCTGGCTGGCTGTGCCCTGTCCCTGCTTGTCAAGGTGGAGGCTTGTCATAGCTTCTGGGTTCAGAGATCATGGAAAGGCTGGCAGGACATGCCGCACTCCCCAAACACCCATCTGTGGTCCCTCTCCCCAAGCCATGGGCCTCAGCCTCTCTGCGGGGTATAACAGGTCTTCATCCTGGAAGGGTCTGAGTCCCTGGTCACCATTTCACTGTGAGCCCTGGTGTCCACTCATGCCGTTGTCCACTCATGGAAATCACCAGGCAGGGCAGCCCTCTGAGGCACCTAGTGAGCTCCCTGAATGTGAGGCAAGCCTTTCCCTGGCTCCGTGATACAGCAGCAGCCCTATGTCCTCCAGATAATCAGGGTAATTACCCCTGCCTGTTTCGTTTCTTTTTCTGTGCCTTGTTGATAGGTGCAAGGAATCCAGAGTTACTAGGCAGCACCCATAACTTTAGATTCAGAAATCCCCTTTCTGGTTTCCTGGTGAGAAGTTCTCCTGCCCCACCCCTGAAGAAAGGACCTAAATAAAGCAGATCCGAAAGTCCTCATCCTAGTGGGGAAGTGGCTGTCTATCTGAGAGTCTTCTCAGGCACAGCAGAGTCACCCTCCCAGATGGTGGTGGAGGGATTGCTGCTGCTGGCTAAGACTCAGCAGAATTTAGGGAATCAACATCTCCCCTTCATCAGCATCTTCCTGAATGTCCCCATTCTAATTTTCCAATTCCCATTCCTTCCCAGTCAATGCCTTCACTTTAACAACAGATGCCCTGTAAGGTTTGGAATTCCATTTGTGTTATCTTTCAGCCACTCACGTGATGAGACACTGGGTTTGATTGTCAGCAATCTCAGCTCTGAGGTGACAGGAGATAAGAGTTTCTTTCATGGCAGGCAAAGAAAGCTTCAGGTCACTTAAGCTGGAAATTTGAAGTCCAGAACTCATGGTTTTCTTTCCTACGTCGTCCAGCACAGATTGGAACAACCAGGCAATGTCATTCCACTTATTAGTTTGACAGAAATGTTCTATAGTATCAAATATAGGGTCACCCAGAGAACCTGACCTGATACATATATCAGAGTCTCATTTCGTGAGTGATTGAATGATAACAGAAATGGAATTTTCAACCTCTAGGTGTCTGCTGTTAAGGTGAAGGCATTGATTGGGAAGGAAAAGGGTCCTAAAAATTGGAGTGGGATTACATGAGAAGATACTTTTGATGCTGGGGATATTTAACAACTACATTGAATTGATAGACAGATAGATGATAGATAAATAGATAGAGAGACAGATAGATAGATAGATTTCTTGTGAGGAATTAGCTCATGCTATTGTGAGGGCTGGAAAGCCTGAAGTCTGAAATTTGTAGGACAGGGTGACAGGCTGGTGACTCGGGCAGAATTTCTATGTTATGAAGTTAAGGCAGAATTCTTTTTTTTCTAGGAATCCTCCATTTTTACTCTTAAGGCTCTTACGTAAAGTTGACTGATTGTAGGTGTTAATTACATCTACAAAATACTGTCACAGCAACATCTAGATCAATATTTGACCCAAAAACTGAACATCATAGTTTAACCAGGTTGATACCTGAAATTTAACCATCCCATCCACCTTCATCCACTGTGATGCACACCAGGGTCAGTACTTGCCCCACTGGGTGAGCCTTGATCTTAGCTATTGCTCCAGCAGCAACCAAGGCAGGAGGGCAAATCACCCCATGGTAAGAATCACCTTGGAGGCTTTAGGGAAGGTCTTTGCATGAGTCCTGGGAAGGGAGGCTTCTCTCCTCTAGAAATGTGGGGGCATGTCTACAGGCCCTGGGGTTTCAGGGAAGTCCGGTACTGGAGGTTCGCAACTTCATGAACTTTAACATCCCTACACAAGGTTGTAAGTTTCTACTCCTTCCCTTTCAGGGTGCTGGTTTCAGCATGGGAATCTTGCCATAGCTTTGAATTCAGTACTTCAAATACTCTTACAATCAGACCCCAGGCCTGGTATTCAGAAAAGCCAGCCCTTGGGATAAGGCCAGTGGTCTCTAGACCACTAGACCATTTCTAGAAATTTCTTCTAGAAATTTCCAGAAGGAGTTCTTGCTTTTTTTGTTTGTTCATTTTTTTAGACAGAGTCTCACTCTGTCACCAGACTGGAGTGCAGTGGTGCGATCTTGGCTCACTGCAACCTCCGGTTCCCTGGTTCAAGTGATTCTTCTGCCTCACCCTCATGAGTAGCTGGGATTATAGGCACGTGCCACCACATCCAGCTAATTTTTGTATTTTTAGTAGAGGCGGGGTTTTACCATGTTGGCCAGGATGGTCTTGATCTCCTGACCTCATGATCTGCCTGCTTCAGCGTCCCAAAGTGCTGGGATTACAGGCATGAGCCACTGTGCCCGGCCTACCTTCTTGCTTTCATACCACCCTCAGTTCACAGTTGACTGACCTGAGGGTGCCATTTTCTCCCTTCAGTGCTTTGAGCATGATGACTCCATCAGTGAGCTCCAGGAGCATTGTTACCCAGGTCCTCACACCTGTCAAGCTGCAGGGGTCATGCTTAAGTTAGTGCATGCCTTCCTCCTGCTTCTGCTCCCAGCCCACTCTGGGTAAGAGTCGTAAGAATGGCCAGGCTGCAGGGGCGGGTTTATCCCCATCTCTCCTTCCTCCAGAAGTGAATTCCTGTTGCTATCTGTCAGGTGGGTGACCAAATCCTGTAACCCAGCTCTGGAGATCTGCTTTCTGGGACCAGAGCTGGTACAAATGGTCTTCAGTGAGTTTCCTCTGGAGGTTTTGTTTTGTTCTGTTTCCAAACAGAGTCTCACTCTGCTACCCAGGCTGTAGTGCAGTGGTGCCATCTCAGCTCACTGCAGCCTCCACCTTCCTGGCTCAAGTGATTCTCCTGCCTCAGCCTCCCGAGTAGCTAGGATTACAGGCACATGCCACCGTGCCCAGCTAATTTTTGTAATTTTAGTAGAGATGCAGTTTCACCATGTTGGCCAGGCTGGTCTCGAACTCCTGGCCTCAAGTGATCTGCCTGCCTTGGCCTCCCAAAGTGCTGGGATTACAGGCATGAGCCACTGCGTCCAGCCTACTCTCAAGGGTTTTAGGGTTAATTCATATTACTATGGCAGTGGGGATGAACACACATAGAATTTCTAATGTGTGGCAATTGGGAATGGCAAGAGTCCCAGGCTGAAACCAGGGCCCCGAGAGGGAAGGGGTAGAACCTTACAACCTTGGATGGAGATGTTAAGGTACATGAAGCTGAGAACCTCCAATGCCAGACTTCCCTGAACCCTGCTGAGACTTCTTTCGGATTACTCTGTGATAGACTCTTGTACGCTCACACCAAATTTCGTTTTTCTTTATTGTATTGAGGGATATTTAAGTTGTTTCCACTTTTTTACTATCATGAAAAAAATGCTTCAGGAATAATCTTACATGTATCTCCTTTTGTATCTATATAAATTTTGTCTGTCATGTTTATTGGAACTGAATTGCTGGGTCAATGGATACATAGAGAGACAAGTTTCTTAAATACTGCCAGAGTAAACCACAGCACTCTTGAATGGGAACAAATCTCATGTGTTATTACTTTTATACTATAAGACACTAGCATTTCAAACATATATGTATATTTTGGTAGATTGCACAGCCATGAAAGAAACGATTTAATCCAGACCCCTCCTGTTCTCAATTCTTCCTAAAGTCTCTTAGTGATTTTCTCAGGGAAACACCGTAAATTTGTACTTACGGAGAATGTTGGAATGTTCGTCTTGGTGTGGTATTGTGTATGTGGGTGTGGAACATGTATGGGTTATGAGACAAAACTAAGCAAGATGTGTGTAAGCTGCAAATTGTCATTAAGAAAATGAAACATTATTTCTAAGGAGGAAAATAAAACTCAGGAAAAAGGAGCCATTCAGTTCTCAGAGAGCCAGGAGAATTGGAAATGAAAGCCGGGAACCAAAGGAACAAAAGAGAAATTGCCACGTCGCGGGCTCTGACTTGCAGAAGCAGAATGTTCCGTGGAGAGTACGGTAATGGGAATGAAGGATGAGAAGCCGGCAAATACAATTTCACTTTATTTTAATGTGCTCTACACCTACAAGTGAATGTTCTATTTGTAAGGCAAAGACTTGCATGACCTCTGGGAAGCCATCTAAGCCTCTCTGTCCCTCAATTCCTCCACTTGCCACATTTAGAAAATTGCCTTGGCTCCTAGACGCGGGGTAGGCACGGGTCCCTCTAGTTTTCTAAATGTGGTTCGCAGACTCCAATGCTTCTTGAGCAGACGGCTGTGTTCTTGGTGCAGTGAACACAGACTCTACCATTGTAATCACATTAGCAATGAGTTAGGTCTGACTTTACTGCCACGCATAATTATGACTGGGCCTAGAAGTCAGGCACAGTGGTCACGGGCAGTTCACAACAATGACTTAGACCAGAGTGCTCTCACCGTCAAAGCTACGTGCCAGTTTGTCACTTTTCAATCTTTTGGTTTTCTGCAAGCTTTCACTTGAACGGTCACCCAACCGTACCCCAAATAATTTGTTACTCTTTTATTAAAAAGGTAAATGTCTAGTACCTGTCTCTTACCGACTATGGTATCCGCTCTTTAATCCTCACGCCCTTGTGGTCTGAGGCCGAGCTGTGGAACTGAACTCGTCTTCTGTGAGGACGACTGTCCTACTGTGTCAGGGCGATGGTGAGCGTTTGTGGAGGCCTCCAGCCAGGAGCCCGCAGCCTGACTCGAGGGCAATCCCGCAGTTAGAACGTGCAGTCTGGGATGGCCACTGGGGAGAATGGGGGGTACAGGAGCAAACTGAACAGGGCTGAGGTTGGGCACAGAGGAGCTGGCCCAGATGTCACAGATATGACAGCCGTGTTGTAAATTACACCTGCAGGAATCCATTAGCATCAAGGAATGGTGTCTGGTCTTCACTGGTTGGAAGAAACACACATTCCATAGCTGTAGCCTGAGTTCTTCTTCCCCTGGGAAAATTGGAACGTTTCCAGGCAAGAAAGGGAAAGGATTGACTACGCTGACTCGTAACACAAACAAAAACCTTTCTGTTCAAGACCGAGCGCTGCTGCTGTCCTGACTTCGGGAGGAAGAGAGGCAGTGCCCACCTGGGTGTGGAGCTCACCTAAGGAATATTGTCAGAGCACAGCTGTGGAAAGGAATGCAGGGCTGACAGGTCACAGCTAGGCAGGTTGCATGTTTCTAGGGGATATGTAAAGGAATCTGAGAATTTTGCATAGGTTACCAAGACCCTGCCATAGTTTCTAAAAATCATTTTGTTGTAACATAAAACAAAGGTGCAGAAAAACACACAAAATGAATGTGTGGTCTAATGAGCTATTGTAGGGAAAGGGGCCTCATGTCGAGAAATGGAACTTGGCCACGTGTCTGAGAAGCCCACCCAGTTGCTGGATCCCCTTTATCCTACTCCAGTTCCTTCCTTCTCCCATTAGTGGCCATTAGGCTGACTTAAAATAATCACTTTGTGTGTTTTAAAAATAATGATGTCATCTAAACGTGAACCTTGAGACACTATTGCTTGGACTTGCCTCCCCCCGTCTTTTTTTTTTAAAGTTTTGAGATAGTTTCGAGTGTCTTACAATCCACAGCTTCCCCTCCCTCCCTTTGTTTTCTTTATGAGTTATTTGCTGAAGCACTGGGGCTGTTTGACCCAGGGTCTCTTGGCGTCTGGATTTTGGTGATTTCACGCTCAGGATGCAGCCTGACCACTTTGCTGCCCGCTGTGTATTTTACAGAGTGGCAGATGCATCTGGAAACTGGGCTGGACTCAGGTTCCACCATGTTGGCAAGGCTGCAGGCATCCCTGTGTCTTGCATCGGAGGTTACAAAGCACCTAAATGCCTGTCCTTTCATGATGTTAGCAGCAGCCAACGCGCAATTCCTAGTCCTGCATCAACTAATTCATTGCGGGGGCAGGAACTTTAAAATATTATGATACTCTAATTTGATCACTTCCTTTTTCTTTATTAATCAGAATAATTTAACAAGGAGGGGGTTTCTACTATTTGATGAGCCACCGGGTACCCTTGGTATTGTAAATACTTGATCTGTTCCCTGTATGAACTAGTTCTCAGCATAGTAAATTAGTTCTCTATCATCCTCTAAAGATGGCCAATTGGTTTTTATTTAATGTGGTTATCAACTCATAGAGTTAGACACATTGATGGATTTCAATATTTTGAATTATTTTCTCTTCTGATGCTGAATTTGTCTCATCTCTGTCCAGTGGGAGCCTCTTCATGTTGGCTTTCGAGTCATTCTGGTTTAATCCTTGTCGTCTTGGTAAGTTCCTCACCATCATGAATGACAAAGTATGTAGGCTCAGGTGGTCCATACCCTGTGCTTGACCTGATGTTGGCCATTTCTCCAGAGCCCTCGGTTCTCACTGCAGGGGTGTTGTTTTATTTGACCTGTTCTTTATTACACTGTATCTCCTCTCACTGACAGCAAGATGTGGGAATGCTGAATTAGACTTTGAAATGTTGACCCGACCCCACACTGCATGCACAAGTCTCAGAATGACAATACGAAGACAAGCAGCAACAGAATGACTGAGCACAGGGCAGCACTTTGCTTCTTTCTTGGTGACATTCATCACCTCACAATGGTCTTGTCTACTGTTCATCTTCCTTGTTGGATGTAAATTCATTGAGGGTCTATGATGTAAATTCATTGAGTGCCTATGATGTCATAGTGCCTTGCTCATAGCTGAAACTTACCTCCTTTATATTGAGGTTGGCTGAAAAGAACAGAAAACTCAATAAGTCAGGGTTGAAGTTGACCTGGCCTCCTTCTCTCTACTTTCCCCACTATATTGGGCTCCATGCCCATGGTCACCTCATGGCCCCAAAATGATTGCCTGGATCCAGCTACCACATCTGCATTCCTGCTAACAAGGAGAAAAGGCCAACAAGAAGAGGAAAAGTTTGAAAATGGGGCAAGGGGTGTGTACAAGGTTCCCTTTAAGGAAGGCTCTGGGAAGCTGCCACTTTAGCTTATATCCCTCTGGCCTGAACCTAATTTAATTCCACACTAGCCTGCAGGAGATGCTGCAAATGTAGTGTTTATTTTGGGCAACCAGGTGTCCAGCTAAAAACCATGGGTGTTTTTTGTAAGGAAAAGGGAAACCAGTCATATTTGAAAATGACTGGTGGCCACTGCCACAGAACATACAATATTTATTGAATAACCTAGTAAACATCAGTAGGAACATAAGGTTGGATGGTAGTTCAGTGAGGGAGGGCTGGAGGGTCCAGCTCAGGTCCAAGTCTCTCTCTCACTCCTGTGGTGATGATTGCAGCTGGAGGTAGAGGAGGGCTCCCAGAGAGAGGATCCTGATAAAAGAATGAAGTAAAGGACAAACTTAAGGTAATGCTTCATGACTAACGTGAAGGAGGCCAAAATAATCAATGATGAAAAGGAGGAGAAAGCTTAAGGCATGGAACTTCGAGAGCATAGCTGATGATATGACATCCTTTCTGCAATGAGCGCCACCCGCTCTGCTGTGAAAACACCTGACCTGTCTTTCTTCTGCTCTGACCTCTGCGTCTCCTCTGCAGTTCAGCCTCTATCTCTACACCCGCGGCCCTCGTCAGGTCTTCAGTTGTCGCCTGGGGTCGCTACTGATCTGATCACCACGGAGGGCCTC
Organism: Theropithecus gelada; assembly: GCF_003255815.1. Classification (NCBI taxonomy): domain Eukaryota; kingdom Metazoa; phylum Chordata; class Mammalia; order Primates; family Cercopithecidae; genus Theropithecus; species Theropithecus gelada. The sequence continues at coordinate 2,944,694 of NC_037677.1, read as the reverse complement.
ACTGGGCTTTGCTCCCATCTGCTTCTGTCTCAGAGCTCTGGTTCCAAAGTTTCTGCTGCACCAGAATCACCTGGGGCTTGCTCAAACACGGACCATGGAAGCTCCACCCTAGGGCATCCCTGTCAGTGGATGTGGGACAAGCCCAAAATATGCATCTTTGCAAGTTTGCATCCCTGGTCCTTGGATGACTCGTTGGGAATCACTGCTGTCCTAAAGTGGTGGTGGGGGGGGGTTTGTTTATTTTTAAAAACATATTGTTACTTTGTTTGCAATTCTACACTCCCATCTTGGGGCAGCAGCTCTGGTATGTGTCTTAGTCTGTTGGTGCTGCTAAAACAAAATGCCATGGACTGAGCGGCTGATAAGGGACAGACACTGATTGCTCATAGTTCTGAAGGCTGGTGTTCAAGATCGAGGTGCCAGCAGATTTGGTGTCTGGTGAGGACCCGCTTCCTGGTTCACAGATGGCACCTTCTCACTGCATCCTCACATGGTAGAAGAGGTGAAGGGCATCTCTCTGGGGCTTCTCTTACATGAACACTAATCGGTTTCATGAGGGCACCACCCTTATGACTTGATTAATCACCTTCAACAGGCCCCATCTCCTAATATCATCACCTTGGGGATAGGACACATTTTGGGGAGACACAGACATGGAGACCACAGCAGTACGCAAGCTCCCAACTCAACAGGATATTTAAGAATGAGGAGTTTGAGGCCGGCCTGGCCAACATGGTGAAACTCCGTCTCTACCAAAAATACAAAAAATTAGCCAGGTGTGGTAGTGCCCACCTGTAATCTCAGCTACTTGGGAGGCTGAGGCAGAAGAATTACTTGAATCAGGGAGGCGGAGGTTGCAGTGAGCTGAGATCACACCACGGCACTCCAGCCTGGGAGACAAAGTGAGACTTCTTCTCACAAAAAAAAAAAAAAAAAAAAAAAAAGAATAAGCAGGCACCAGAAACCTCAATGAATTGTTCCTATCAGATATTTTCCCCTTCAACCTGACATTGGATCACCTCTGTTGCATGAGGGGCCACATACATCATACAGACAATGAAAGTCAGGTGCAGCTGAAAGAATGTGTGGAGACTGTGTACTCTGAAGACAAAGTACACATGTAATACTTAGCTCTCTGAATTGTGCAAATGTTTCTAAGTCATCAGATCATTGTCAAGCTTGCTCTGTCTGCAGTGGTCTGGCTTCCAAATAGCCATGGATGCTTAAGCACAAAGTTGCTTCTAATCTGAAAATATTGCTCACATGTTCACCATACATATCACTAGATTTGATAAACTAAAATAAAACAGCAGCCCTTCCACTGCACCGTGGAAACGTCCTCGGCTGTCCTGTCTCCTCTTTGTGTGCATGCTTTTCCTATTGTGGGGTTGTGCATTCGGGTGGTCAAACAGCCCTGCAATGACAGCCTGGGCTTGATTTCAGGCACTGCCTCCTGCTGCACCAGCTCCGTGGTACAGGGCATTACTCAGCCTCGCTGGTAACGTGGGAACCGAGGAGCGTCCCCCTCACACAGAGCTGTTGCGAGCATTACCTGAAGTAACAGCTGTAAGGGCTCAGACAGCACCTGACCTACAGCAAATGCCAACTCACGCACAGCGAGCTACATGCTGATTCAACATGCATGAAACACACATGGTAAGTGAGATTCGTGGTTATAAACTGATTGATATAATCTATGTCACTTTTTAAAAGCCTTGCAACAACGCAAACCCTGGCCTTGAATCATTGATGGCCGATACTTTTAAAAAGAAAATAATGATGCACCAAATCATTTTAAGTTGCTTGAGAAGCAGAAGCCACAGAGCAGGTAGAACAATGTGCTGTATTGGGTTTCTTCTTGTGTGGAGAGTCGTTTCAGAAACTACAACTTGGAGCGGCTTTTCAGGCTGTGTTTCACCCTGAGTGTCTCTTCGTGCAAACTTGCATGAGCTTCAGAGGCCACCAGGGGGAGACATGACGCTGTGGAACTGTGACAGGTGAGTTCTTGTGATCAACCTGGGTCCTTAGCAGGGTGATTGCTGGCCAGGCTCAGCCGCTGACCTCAAGCTGTGCTCAGCATGAAGGGCTAAGAAAGAAAATTCAAAGGACTGATAGAGAAAATAGGCAGGTTTCTGAGAGGCTTACAGTGTATCTCGAGGCTGACATAAAACGGAAAGGTGAATATTGTTGGCAAACTGAATCGATTGTATTGTCTGTTAGTGAGCCTTGAACACAACCTTTTGTCTCCCAAGGAAGCACGTGACAAATACCAAAGGGTTGTAATTTGAATGCAAAGCTTTTTAAGCCAATGGCTATTGGTTTATTGCTGCTTGTGTTTGACAGGGCTGCAGAAAGAGACCGGTAGCTACAGGTGCTTTCTGTCTGGCAAACAGATACTTCCTGTTGCATGAGAATTACGCACGGGGATACGTAGTCCTCTATCCTGCATAAGAATACGTGGTTCTCCTCCTTGCATGGAAATTTCAGCATGCAAGCCTTTCCAATCACTCTGGCCAAGCTAGTCTGAGGCACATGATTTCTGTTCTATGAACTCCACAATTCACCTTCCCTTCTCTTCTACCCTGTACTGACTGACTGACCTGTGTTCTCTGAACACGTTTGGCTACTTTACAGCTCTTCATGCTGTTTCCATGGTAGAGAGGCATGAAGTTTAGAGTCACTGGATTATTTGACAGCCACGTATGATTGTACAATGTGCCAGGAGGTATTCAGAGCGTGTAACACACATGGACTCACTCAACCTCATGAGAAACGTTAGAGGAAAGTACAAATACTGAATTCTATTTTGCAGAAGAGGAAACGGAGGCAGAGGATAGGGATTGAGTCCGGTGTCTGGTGTGACACAGCATGCAGGTGACAGAATTTAGATAAGAGATGGTAGGTGTTTAAATCCTGACTTTGTCATTCCTGGCTGTGCAAACTTTGCAAATTACTCTTCCAGTCTGACACGTAGTTTAATTTTTCATGAATAACTCCCCTTTCTATGTTGTTTGGGGATGGAACAAGGTGACTTTTATGGGCTCAGCAGGATCTGTTTGAGGATCCCTGCCCCAGAAGGCAAGTCCTGAAGCTCGCTGAGTTCACCTGAACTCACTGTGCTGCGCTCAGGCACCTGCTGCCCCGCTGGGCTCTCAGCTCCTCGCCCACCATATCAGGGTGTTGATCTGTGTGTCCCTGAGACTTGCACAGTGCCTGGCAAATACACACTGTAGCCAGAGGCTGTCTGTCCTCCAAAGAGCCATCTTCTCTGTCTCTACCTTGTCTTCTGCCACTGCTGGTTCTGCACTCTGGCCACCGGCAACATGGGATTTACTGATGTATTTTAAATGCATCCTGCTTTTCCTACCTCTATCACCTGGCAGAGATGTTCCCCTTGGCATAATAACCGACCCCTCACGACTCCCTCTTTGAGGACCATTGCCAAGACCGTCCCCCCAAGCCTTTTCTTCTGGTGGCTCAGACGGAGCTGGAGTCTCCTTTCTCTGAACTGGCTTTGACGCTTTCATTGCCTTATAGCCCTAGACATGTTCTCTTTGGTGCCTTAACTGTTTATACTCTTGTACTCAGCTTTTTAGGAAATTGTAAACTCTTGGCAGGCAGGGCTTCCCTTTCATTCATCTTTGCTGATGGTTAATAAATACTTTTTCCTTTTCTAGGAAAAAAAAATAGAAACTTTTTTTTTCTCGAGAAGGGGAAATGTGCTGGAGGTTTTTGCATAACACACATCATTGGGCAGTGAAAGGGGCTTCGTGTTAACTGTCGGAGACGGGAGGTTTAGAATGGACTCATTTATTAGTGGGGTCACTCTGGGGCTTTTCCTCATAGAGTTCCTCTGCATGTTCATCTATAAAACAGTAACAGCAAGACCTGCTCCATTCATCTCAGAGTTTGAGAGGAACTGAAATAACATATAACGAAGGAATTCGGGCGGCATGTGCATACTACGTTGCAGGCGGTGTGCAAACCACGCTAGGAAGCTTATTGTGGCCTATCAGAAACAGGCGATTCTCCACATTTTAAATACGAAGAAACAAGTTTAGAAAACTTCAGCCACCTGTCTGAGGTGACCCAGCTGGTCCTTGGGGGAGCTGGAAACAGGGCTGAGGTCTGTGTGTCTTCAAAGTGAGTGGACGCCGGTCACTGCCAAGTGACGCTTTTTCGATGCACCAGCGTGCATCGAATATTTGAGATTCCCATAAAAGTGAGTGAGAAGTGAGTGATTTTTTTCTCCTAGATATGAGTATAGCTAAGTTTTGTATTCATAACTTGCACAAATTTGTGTTCTGACATTACTTGCCCTGTGAACAAATAGTGCTTATCCTTGTAGATATTTGGCAACATAGATGTTGTCATAAAAAGTATTTGACGACACTTGAGGATTTGCAGGTGCCCAGTGAAGCAGCCCGCCCCTCCGTGAGCGGAATTAGTTACTATGCCCCAGAATGTGTGCAAGGGAGGGAGGGCACTTCTCCCTCTGCCTGTTGGTTGTTGTGTTGGACTCATTTGGGACGGTTTAATGGAGGCACACAGATCTTCCAAATATGATGGTTTTACTGTGACTTTTCCCCTGAGGAATCAGGAAGTGTCTCTGCCACTGCGACAGACACCACGAGGTGATGATGCTGTTGCGTTGGTTATTACATAGTGTGCAGTGAGAGCATCCAAGGCCGGAGAATGTCCAGGTCATACATCAGACACTTCAGTGTATCCTGCAGAGGTAAAACACCCTTCAAAGCCCATTGATCTTCTAGGTTATTTTTTATTTAATGAAATGAGTTGAAGATAAATGACGAATTTCCAGTGCGAAGCAGGAATGAGAGAGAGTCAAAGACAAGAGCATGGTAGATGTTTGGAACTTGATACAAGGAAGAAAGACCAAGTCTTACCAAGCACAAAACTGCAAAACCGCAACAGCAAGAAGAGATGAAAAGTTCATTCACTTTTCCTGAATGTTTAAACTACTTGGAGGTTGTAAATAATTTCACGTATTTGTTAACTTGCTGTAATACTTACAATCAGCATGTGTACTAGGATTTGCGAATTGAGACTATTAAGAAAAGGGGTTTGGGGGGCACCAAAGGGGACAACTCTCACCTTAATTTTGATGACAAAGAAACACTGTGGTTGTTTCTTTCAATAGATTCAAGCAGGCTGGGCGCGGTGGCTCACACCTGTAATCCCAGCCCTTTGGGAGGCCAAGGCAGGCGGATCATGAGGTCAGGAGTTCGAGACCAGCCTGACCAACATGGTGAAACCCCGTCTCTACTAAAACCAGAAAAGTTAGCTGGGCGTGGTGGCGCGTGCCTGTAATCCCAGCTACTCAAGGGGCTGAGGCAGGAGAATCACTTGAACCCGGGAGATGGAGGCTGCAGTAAGCCAAGATCGTGCTGCTGCACTCCAGCCTGGGTGACAGAGAGAGACACCTCCCACCTGCCCCCCAAAAAAAACATAGATTCAAACAAGAGAAGCACAGAGCTGCATATGTGGCCTGCAGGAGGAAGGGACACGTTCAGTTCATTTGGGCAGTAAGTGGTTATATGTCTGTCAAAGACTGCTGTTACTCTCTGAAGGTGATTATTTATAAAAATTGAGCTGAATATAAAATAGACTAAGTGTCAGGACATGCTGAACTCCTGGACTAGGGGTGTGCATGAGCACTCTGCCCATCTGACTCACAAATTGACCAGTGGGAGCAGTGGGTGAGATCCCTCCCACTGCATCCTGCTGAGCTGTGTGTGCTGGCTGAGGGCTGTGACTGCACAGGGAGAGGGATGTTATTTTCCTAGTTCTCATACGAGTTCCCTATGTGCATCCGTCAGGAAGGAAGCCTCACCTGAAGTAACTCAATGGCTTTGTGACATCTTTGGGCCCAGACCCAGGTGTTTCATAGAGCCAAACAGACAGATATTTCACTATTATCTTTTTTACCTCTATTATAGACCATGGGTTCGATGCTGACCCTGACCATGGATAGAAATGTTGTAGTGTCAAGGTAACTCCCAGAAAACTACTTCCGACTGTACAGAGATTTGGTTTCCCAGAGCAGGGAAATCCTGCAGTGCCAGGGTGCAGGAATTTTATCTGTGAGACAGGAAGAAGGTGAACAAAGGAGGAAAGCCCAGAGAGAGTTGCTGGGCAGTGACTCGGTGGTGAGCTATGGTCAGTGACCAAAGATGAAGAATGGACTTGTTTGGTTGGTTCATAGCCAGTGAAGGATGAACCAGAAATCAACTTCACAGTCCTGCACCCTGACCTCAGATGAGTAGAAGATAGTTTCCTCTTGCAAAAGGAGAATAAAAAGAATTAATGTCCCTGTGGTTATTATGGGGATTAAATGAGTTCATATTTGTAGAGAGTATACACCAGTGATTGAGACACAAAGCACAATACAGAAGTTTGTTTAATACCTGACAATAAATGGTTTGTATGTAGAGCATCCTAAATAAACTGCTAGAAACCTATTATAACCAGTAAGGTGAGTTTAGCAAGTTTGCCGGATCAACAGATAAAAAATAACAATACAATGAACAATCCAAAAGTGAAATTAAAGAAACAATTCCACTAAAAATAACGTCACAACGAACAAAATATCTGTAAGTATATTTGCTGAAAGAAGTGCAAAATGTATACTCTGAAAACTATGAAACATTGTTAAATAAATTAAAGAAAATATAAATAAATAAATAGATGCATGTTTTATTTTTATGGTTTAGAAGACTTCACATTACTAAGATGTCCATATTCCCCAGACTGATCTACAGATTTAACACAATGCACATCAGAATCAGACAAGCTGATTCTGAAATTTATGTGGAATTGTAAGGGACCCAGAATAGTCAACACAATTCTGAAAAAGAAGAACAAAGGAAAAGGACTTAGACTTCCCAATTTAAAAACTTACTACAAAGCAAAAAAGTAATCAATTAATTAATTACAAAGTGATCAAGACAGTGTGGTATTGGTACAAAGATAGACAGATCAATGGAATAGAATTGAGAGTCCATAAACAAACTCTTACATATAGGGTCAACTGACTTTAACAAAGATGATAAGATCATTCAATGGGGGGAAGAATAATCTTTTCAGCAAATGGTAGTGGGACAACTGGATAGTCACATGCAAGAAGAATGGAGTTGGACCTCTACCTCACACCATACACAGAAATTCACTAAAAAAAAAAAAATTGTCCTAAATATAACAGCAAAAACTTTCATGCTTAGTAGAAAATATTGGGATAAATCTTGATGACCTTTTTTTTGGCTGAAGATTCTTAGCTATGACATCAAAACTATAAGCAACAAAAGGAAACATTGATAGTGTGAATTTCATCAAAACTAAAAACTTTTGTGCTTCAAAGGACATTAGCAAAAAGGTGAAAAGACAATCCACAGAATGGAAGAAAATACTTGCAAATCATATATCTACAGGACTCAAATCCAGAATATAAAAAGAATGCTTACAATCAAATAATAAAAAGACAAATAACCCATTTAAAATAGGCAAAAGTTCTGAATAGACATTGCTCCATAAAAACACATAAATGGCCGATAAACACAAGAATAGATTCCCAGCAATATAAGTCGTCAAGGAAATGAAAATTAAAACCACAATGAGATACCACTTCAGATTTATTAGAATGACTATAATCAAAGAGTCAGAAAACAACAAGTGTTGGAGAGGGTGTGGTGTGGTTGGAGTCCTCACATACTACTCATAGAACTGCAGAACAGTGCAGCCCCTTTGGAAATGATTACACATAGAGTTACCACATGACTTCCAATTCCACTCCTCAGTATATATCTAAGAGAAATAAAAAATATCTCCACACACAAACTGCACTCAATGGGCTTAGAGCAGCATTATTCCTAGTAGCTAAAAAGTAGAAACAACTCAAACACTCATCAAAAGATAAATGGATAAACAAAACGTGGTCTGTCCATACAATGGAATATGGAATATGTATGAACCATAGAAAGAAACTGAGCACTGACCTATGCCACAGCATGGTTGGATTGTGAAAACACAGACCCAAGTGAAAGAAGTCAGACACAAAGGCCACATGCTGGATGATTCCACTCACATGCAAGTCTAGAGTGTGGATGAAGAGATGAGACCTGAAGCAGATGAGTGCTTGCCAGGGGCTGGGGAGGGCTGAGGAGAGTGGATTGGGGATCATAGCTGGAGGGTACAGGGTTTCTTTTTGAGAGGATGTGGTGTCCTAAAATTAACTATGGTGATGGTTTACAACTCTGTGAATATACTAAAAACTGCTAAATTGCATACCTAATAGGGCTTAATTGTGTGGTACGCGAATAATACCTCAATCAAGCTGCTAAATACAAACATATGGCTATGGAACACTGGGGAGCACACCGTCAGCTTGTTTGGACAAGAATCTTCCCAAGAAGTGATCCCTGCCTATTCTTCCAGCAGCCTCTTGACTTTGGTATCAACCTAATTTTAATGACTTTACCATGCATGGATCCAAATGTCAATTCTGCCCTCTTCGATTTCAAAGCAACTTCACACCCTTGCCCTCAGGAGCATGAGTTTTAATGGTCATGGCTCCAAGACTTCACATTTGGCTTTCCTTTGATGGATAAGAAATGCAGGAAGATGATACCCTTGACAGAGTTTGGGAAGTGTTGCCTGCTACCAGGAAGCTCCCTATGCCTTGAAGGGTGGGCTGGGGACTCTCACTAGAGACCCATGAGGCGGACATTATGTGTCAGAAGTCACTGTCAGCAGTGCTTTGTGAAGGTAACTGAGTTCATACATCATATTCCCTGAAAAGTGTAACAGATTAGTTCCCTAATTTAAAGGCTGGAATTCATTTCCTGAGCAGTCAGTTATACTTGACAAAGAATGAAATGACCAATTGAACAGGACATGGGAGGAGAAGGTTTTAATTGTGGGCAGAGCCGGGCTCTGAGGCTACTGGGTTCTACCTCAGATGGCCTGAGCAGAGCTGAAAATGCTCATGTGTCTGGTGTGAGGACATGGGGAGTGTCTGTAAGGTGGGTGTGGCCTCATTGAAAACTCTGAAGGTCCTGAGTGAACTAGCAGGACATTTAGGTACATTAAGTACCCACTGTCTGAGTGTCTTTGGATTTCTTGGTTTCTATCCACAAATTAAGAGTGTTATTTGCTTTTTTGAGGAATACCCAGACCATTTGAGACTGCACTGTTTTACTTCCCCACAAGCAATGTGCAAAGGTCCAATCCCCATGTCCTCACCAACACCTCAAGCAGGTATTTCTTGTCACTGTCTTTGAAGTAAGACTGTGAGAGACTGAATCTACAACTGATGGTGAATAGACCACGTTGTGTATGACAGAACTCTGACCTGCCTCTGCAGTGACTGGCCACAATGGTCAGGACATAGTCACCTGCTCTAGTTTGCCCTTGCTTCAGAGTTAGGGCCAACCAGAGAAAGTCCAAAATGCTCCCTGAACTGCCACACAGGATGGCCTGCTTCTTGTTAGCCAGCTCCAGCTTTCCCCAGGCAGCAACCTCCAAGCAGGGCTCACTTTGTTTCACTGTAAGCCATGCCCACTGCCCTGCCTGTCTTTGAGTCACTGCAAGTGAAAGAACTGTGACCAATTTCCTTGCTGTAGCAACCCTGAAAATACTGGTGCTGCTGTTCTCACCTGGGTGGCCTACATCTACCTCTGTATTAGGAGGATGAGTAATATCGTCAACTCTACAGCCATGAAGGGTGACGGGAAGATGCACCCACTCTCTCTGTCTTTCTTTAACTAACTCTACAGACATGGAGGATGAGAGTAAGATGTCCAATCTCTCTCACCAACTCTACAGCCATGGCGGGTGTGAGGAAGATGCACCCATTCTTTCTCTTTCTCTCTGTCTCTCACCAGCTCTACAGCCATGGAGAGTGAGACTAAGAGGTCCTCTCTATCTCCTTCTCTCTCTCTCACCAACTCTACACACATGGAGGGTGAGAGTAACATGCCCACTCTCCTTCTCTCTCTCTCACATCATCTCTACAGCCATGGCAGGTAAGAGGAACATGTGCCCATTCTTTCTCTTTCTCTTTCTCTCACCAGCTCTACAGTCATGAAGGGTGTTTCTCTCTCTCTCTCTCTCCCCCCCCCCCTTTCTCTCTCTCACCAACTCTACAGCCATGGCGAGTGAGAGGAAATTGTGCCCTGTATCTCTTTCTCTCTCTCTCACCAACTCTACAGACATGGAGAGTGAGAGTAAGATGTTCTCTCTCTCTCTCTCTCACCAACTCTACAGCAATGGCAGGTGAGAATAAGATAACCTCTCTCTCTCTCTCTCACCAATTCTACAGCCATGGCGGGTGAGAGTAAGATGACCTCTCTCTCTCTCTTTCTCTCTCTCTCACCAACTCTGCAGCCATGGTACGTGAGAATAAGATGACCTCTCTTTCTTTCTCACCAACTCTACTGCCATGGTGGGTGAGAATAAGGTGCACTTGTTCTCTCACTCTATCTCTCCAATCTCTATTTTTTACTGAATTATTTGAAAAGTAGTTATAGATATGCCAACACCTTACTCCTTAATAATTCTGCATGAATCTGAAAAGATCAAGGACTTATCTTACATACCACAATACTCTAAACCAAAAATATATTTCTAAGGCTCCCCAACCATCTGAACGGACTTCCTCCTCAGCCAGGGAAATTTTACAATTTAACCTGAAGGACTGGTTCAGGCCATGAGGGGAAGTGGGAGTCAGACTTCCCGATTTAGCGTGCCTCATTATACCTCTCCAGCACTAACATCAACACAGACTTTAAGTTCCATAAGAAACATTTTACAACCTATTTTCTCTGAAGCCTGCTATTGAAGGCTTCCTCTGTAAATAAGAACTTTGGTCTCCACAATCCTTTACCTCAACCCACACATCCCTTTCTATTGATCCGAGGTCTTTAGATAAACTCAACCAACTGTCAACCAGAACATGTTTAAATCTACTTATGAACTGGAAGTTCCCGCTTTGAGCTGCCCGCCTTTCTGGACCAAACCAATGTATTTCTTAAATGTATTTCATTGAAGTCTCATGTCTCCCTAAAATGTATAAAACCAAGCTTCACCCCAACCACCTTGGGCACACGTATGTTCTCAGGATCTCCTCAGGGCTGTGTCATGAGCCATGGTCACTCATATTTGGCTCAGAATAAATTTCTTCAAATAGTTTAGAGTTTGACTTTTTTGTCAATAATACAATAATCACCTGAAAAGAGTTTAACAATGATACAGTCATATTATGTCACACACTATTCATGCTTAATTTTCCCAAGATGTTACGGGAGTATTTTTGTAGCTATTTTTTAAAATCTAGAATCTGTGAAAGGAAAATATCTCGGGTCTCCAAAATCACTAATGAAACTCGAGTTGAAACTGCTTAGGGCAAACTTGCTTCCCATTCTGTTCAAAATTATCCCTCTGCTCACTGAGATAGATGCATACCTAACTGCCTCCTTTGGAGAGGCTCATCAGAAACTCAAAAAAATTTGACCTGTGACCTGGAAACTCCCTTCCCACTTCCTGTCTTTCTGCCTTTGCTTCAAGTTGACCTGTCTTTCCTGATGGAACCAATGTACTTCTTACATATATTGATGGATGTCTCATGTCGCCCTAAAATATTTAAAACCAACCTGTGCCTGACCACCTTGGGCACATGTCTTCAGGACTTCCTGAGGCTGTGCCACAGGTGTGTCCTCAACCTTGGCAAAATAAACTTTCCAAATGAACTGAGACTTTGTCTCAGATTTTCCAGGTTCGCAGATCACATCAGTGATCACTCATTGCATTTTGCATTTTGTCTTTCTGTCTGTTTGCTTCTTTAATGTAGAGAAACTCCTCCCTGATTTATTTGATGTTCATGGCATTAATAGAATTGAAGAGTCCAGGTCAGCCTCATTTGTAGAATGGCTCATGTTTTGAATTAGCCTGATTGTCCTTGTTGCCATTAAATTAACACTGAATGCTTTTGTGTGATTCCTCAGCACATGATAAAGTCATGTGTGTTTCTCCCTGCCTCACATCAGGAGGTGTGGAATCCCACTGTGTTTTATTATTGGTGATCATGTGGTTGACACAGGGACCCCTCATCCCAGATGTCTCTGCTATAAAAGTTCTGCCTTTTGTAATTAACATGTACAAGTGTTATACATGGTGTTTATAACATTTGAGTGACATTTTTTGGCCCTATAAAAATTCTATTCCCCAAACATTTTCAGTCTACTGGGTTTAACCCGTCTATTTGTTTTATTAATGTGGTTAGGCTGTTTTACCCTAGTCGATGCTGCATGTGTGTGCGTGTATGTGTGCATGCATGTGAATGCATTTTAACTTTGGTTGAGTGCATTATCTGTACTACATAGTGACAACTTGAACTAAGACCAGAGATGATCTACAGTTAACGGAACTGTCTGTAAAGTGATAATGATAGCCATCCACTGCTTATGTGTACGGCATATATTCCTCACAACAACCATACAAGAGAGAAGTTATTGCCTCCATCATACAGGTGGGGAGAGCAGAACGCAGAGAGGGGAAATGGCTTCCCGAAGCCCCGGGCCATGGATGCATGGCACTGTCCCACCCAGCAGGCGGGTTCCAGGTCTGGTTCTCCACGCCTGCACCGCTGCCACCTCCTCTGGGTTATCAACTAGACGCTACCAGTGAACATCTTTCCGAAAACGAAAAGGCGGTGGAAAATGTAAATTTTGTTTTGAGCAAAAGAAACTGAAGTAGCTGAGGGGTTTTACAAAGATTGGAGAGCAGCATTCCGAGGAGGCATCCGAAAAAGACCAAAAATCCCTTTCCTCCTGACTCTACCTGCTCCAAACGTTTTCCCTCCAGTTGTTTCTTACTTTGTCCTCTCAGTTCTCTTCATGAGGTTTACTTCTTGGGGATTAATAGATCAGCAACCAGTATGCTGGTCGTAGGTCCAATAGCCATTGTGGGGTTTTCCCAGGCACTTGAGGAAGGGCTGAGGTAGGGAGATGTTGCTGCACTCAACAGAGTTTCAAAACAGGTGACTCCAGTCTTTTGGGAAGAAAAAGTCTGATAAAATAAAATAGCAGAAATAAAATGAATGGCAGATTAAACTTTGGGCTGCCTCACAGTCCTCTTAAGGGGCAACACACCAGTGTCATCACTTTATGTTTTTATTTTTTATTTTTTGTTTTTGAGACAGAGTCTTGCTCTGTCGCCCAGGCGGGGGTGCAGTGGGACAATCTCATCTTACTGCAACCTCTGCCTCCCGAGTTCAAGCGATTTTCCTGCCTCAGCCTCCCAAGTAGCTGGGATTATAGGCATCCACCACTGCACCTGGCTAATTTTTGTATTTTTAGTAGAGACGGGGTTTCACCATGTTAGCCAGGCTGGTCTCAAACTCCTGACCTCAGGTGATCCGCCCACCTTGGCCTCCCAAAGTGCTGGAATTACAGGTGTGAGCCACCGCACCCGGCATGTAATCACTTTAGAATGATAGACAAATTGACCACTGAGGAAACTTCCAGAAAATAATCTAGTGCAAAATGAAAGAGCTTGTGTTTGTGTTTTTATCATTGGTGGTCTGAGATGCCAGATAATGTGGTGTGTTGGACTGGGGGAGTCTAATAAAAGGCTTTCGTTTTGGTTCAGTACTGTGGTCTTCCTAGCATTAACTTTGTTTATCTTTTAATTTTTTTGTATAACACTTAATTTAGCCCTCTTAAATAACTGAACTGGGTGGGTATGGTGGCTCATGCCTGTAATCTCAGCACTTTGGGAGGCTGAAGAGGGTGGATCAACTCAGGTCAGCAGCTCAAGACCAGCCTGACCAACACAGTGAAACCCTGTCTCCACTAAAAATACAAAAAATTAGCCAGGCATGGTGACACATGCCTGTAATCCCAGCTACTCGGGAGGCTGAGACAGGAGAATCACTTGAACCTGGGAGGAGGAGGTTGGAGTGAGCCGAGAACACACCACTGCACTCCAGTCTGGGTGACAGAGCGAGACTCTATCTCAAAATAAATAAATAAATAAACCCCTGAATTTACAGGATAAATCATCATGAAGTGAGATATATGCACTATCCTAAATGCTTGTATCTCTGAATATCTCTGTATCGAAATAAATGCTTATATCTCTATATCAAATCAAAAAATAAGACCACATTTAACATATAAGCATGCAAAGTTTGAGCTTGCGGAAGAATATTCCATGCCATATTTCTACTTTACGGGAGCATAGAGACAGGGTGAAACCACTAAAGAGATTCAAAAAATAAAATTCACAGTGTAAAAAGGAGCATATGTTTGGCAAATGATAAAATACCAAGTCCATCGGAATAGACTCAAAGAGCTTCAGATGATTGACAACACACTTCAAGAACAGAAAACTTGTTTTAGTTCAGTAAAAGATATGTTCTGTGCTCCTAGAATCATAGCAATACGATATGTCTCACCATTTGCAAGCTAAAGAATCTTGAAGAGCCCCCCCATGCAAACGGGAAATTTACGAAGGGTCCCTTCCATTTTCTAAAGTGAGCCTGTATGAGATACAAAATAATCCTTTATGATGCCACAAGGCACGCTTTTGAAACAGAGGCCTCATATATCTCAGAAATCATCAGCCAGCTTGCTAGATACAGGAACCGCTTGCTCTCTCAGGTAGAAGAGGTGGTGATCCAAAATAAACCTTAGTGGTTTCCTAAATTCAATTTCTAGAATGAGATTACCCTCCTTAGATTGCTTCTGATTTCTTCTGGGAAATCACTGAAGCAGTGGAAAGGGATATCCAACCACATTTTTTTAGACCACAGGAAAGTAAAGAAGGAATTTTCTTCTGGACAGAGATTTGTTTTGGCTAACGTGCATCTGAGTGTGCTGATTGAAAACATACTGAGAATCCACTCTTTCATGTTTGGTATTATTATTCTGTATACATTGTGTTTGTCTTGTGATGAATATGTTCTATGTGTGTTAATTTTAACAAAAAACCTACCCTTTTTATTCACGACGTTTCTTCTCTGTATTTATGGCTAGTGAATTTGTTAGTGTAATTTTAAAGAAATGAAGCCCTTTTTAGGAAAAAACAGGTGTTGATGACATACTGAGGCATTTTCTTAATGACTTGAAATTGTGTAGTTTTTGAAATAAAGCATTGCACATCATCTGTTCCTTAGGCTTGTGTACTTAGTTTTTAGAGTAAGCAAACGAATTACATATGGAAAAGTATTTAAAATATTTTAGGTAGCTGCTCTACTTAAGATAGGTTGAAATCATGTTCATTTAAGTGTATTTTATTTTAAAGCATCATGATAAGAAATTTTGTTCTGTATTAACTTAATTGTATCTATACTTGATTTTTTGATTGTGTAAAACATAACACAGCCTCTCAGAAATGCACCAAGAAAGGGAGTCAGGAAGGATGAAAAAGCTTTGGCACTTAGCAAGGCCTCTCTGTATTAAAAGATCAGAGAAACTCAGTGTCATCTAGGTCAGTGAGAGGTCTGTGGTTGTGATTTGTTTTTTGGCTCACTTGGCTGGGCAGTCCATGATGGTCCTGGGGGGTGCATGGCTCAGCCAGGCTGCGCGTGTGGCTCCAGCTCTGTCCCCTAATCCAGGCTGGAGGTCCGCTTCACTCTGTGGCTTCCTCCTCGCATGAGCTTCCTTCTGGTGACGGAAGGAAACGCCGGGGAGGGCGTACCAAGTGCCTGTCCTTAACTATTGCAATCCAAGAGACAGACTGTCATTCTCGGCATTTTAGCCTCAGTTATTCCAGTTGATTTCCACTGGTCCTGCTTGCTTCATTGCCCCTCCCTGAGCAAGTCACCTGGCGCAACGATCAGCCAGAGCTGTGTTCTCTGGATGGGTGGTTGGGGGTGCTGGGATGGGCAGCTCAGGGCAAGAGGGTTTCATTTCCAAAAGACAAAGAAGGGAGGCTGCAGACCCACGGCGCTGAGATCTCCCAAAGCTACCTTTCTGGAAACGGGCTGGAACTGAGCACGGAGCATGAGACAGATGTTTGAATTAGAATCAACTAGTCTTTCGCAGACTAAGATGTCTTTGAACTAAGGATAACACTTGCTAGTGCTTGCTCTTTCAAAAGCCACGTGGAGCAACCCTTTTGTACGGTAAGTGCTGACAGGCATCCGGAAGGTCTCATGTGTTAGCCTCAGGTGTGATTAGGAGAGATTTATGAGCATGTTATATAAAAGTAGACTCAATATTAAATCATTTGGGACCATGGATCGGAGGTGTTTTGCATTTTTTTAAGGAAGGAAAATGTCACGTAGATTAAATATTAACAGTAGCATACCACAACAATTGCGGTTGGAGGCATTTCTCTGGTTCTTATAGTTTGCGGACCTTTAACCCTTGTCTCTGCTTTTGAGCACCTCTGACCCTTTCCAGCACACATCTTCTGCTGTTACCTTTCCAGTTTTATTGCATTTTCTCAGTAGGTTTGGGGAAACATAACTAACATTTAAGAGATTAAATAAAATACCTCCTGCATGCTTATCTGGCCTCTTGCTTCACTTTAGAGAACTGCCTAGGATTCCCCACAGCCATTTATGTTTAGAATGCTGTCCCCAGTGGCCAAAAACTGGGAAGGATCCCCCTTTTTTTGGCTGAAATTTGAAATTTGGAACATTGAATAATCCCATTCTTAACTGAGGCAAGAGGGGTTCCCGTCTTAAGCACTGAGTCTTACAAAGCCCAAGTATGACACTCATGCTGTCCCCGGATCAAGCTGAGGGTCAGAGTATTTCTCACAGCCCAGTAACGAGCTGCAGATGAACTGGGGAGGAAGAGAGACTTTATTTTCTGCAACTGGTTACAAGGAGAAGGCCTGGAAATTATCGCCAGACCAACTCAAAATTACAAAGTTTTCCAGAGCTTATTTACCTTCTAAGCTCTATGTCTACATATAAGTGTGCACTCATCTAAAGACATACGTGATTAACTTCTAATCTGTAACTAAGGTCTGAATCCTGAAGACCTTCTCTGGAACCTCAGTACATTTACTTAATCTAAATGGGTCTAGGTGCTGGGGTAATTACCCTTATCTTGTCTCCTGATAAATTACGAGGTTTGGGGAGTTTCTTCAAACCCCCAATAAGCTTGTTTGTGAAGGCCTGGGGAGTATCTTCAGACCCACAATAAAACTTGTTTAATCCTAAATGGCCCTGTTAAAAATTCGTTGGTTGTTTTGTCATGCTTTAAGGCCCAGGAAAGCCCTAGGCAAAACTCTTGGAGGGCTTTTTTACATTCCAGCCTTTGTATAAAGACACTGGCTTTTGATCTTTAACTTCACCACCCAGTCCATACTGAAACAGTTGTTACGGAGGCCTCGTCTGCCACAGGGCCACACATGCATGCAAAACATGTGTGCACACACATTCAGTCCACAACACAGCTCACTCAGAATTGCTGCCTTGCTCCAGTCTGAGCATTACCACTGCAACCATAAATATTTACCCTCCTGGCCAACGCTGCTCACATCTAAGGAAAATACAGTCGACCCTCATTATTTGTGAATTCTGTATTTGCAAATTTGCATATTCACTAAAGTTAATTTGCAATCTTCAAATCAATACTTACCGTACTTCGGCAGGTGTTCTCAAACATCCACAGATCAGCAAACATTTGTGTCACCCGATACGCATGACGTTCTGTGTTCTTGTTTCAGCTCTCGTAGTATGAACAAGTCTCCTTTACATCATCTACTTAGTGCCATGTGGGCTGGCTTTCTTTCTTTCTTTCTTTCTTTCTTTCTTTCTTTCTTTCTTTCTTTCTTTCTCTCTCTCTTTCTTTTTTTCTTCCTTCCTTCCTTCCTTCCTTCCTCCCTTCCTTCCTCCCTTCCTTCCTTCCTTCCTTCCCTCCGTCCCTCCCTTCCTCCCTCCCTCCTGGCTTTCTTTCTTTCTTTCTTTCTTTCTTTCTTTCTTTCTTTCTTTCTTTCTTTCTCTCTCTCTTTCTTTTTTTCTTCCTTCCTTCCTTCCTTCCTTCCTCCCTTCCTTCCTCCCTTCCTTCCTTCCTTCCTTCCCTCCGTCCCTCCCTTCCTCCCTCCCTCCTTTCTTTCTTTCTTTCTTTCTTTCTTTCTTTCTTTCTTTCTTTCTTTCTTTCTTTCTTTCTTTCTTTCTTTCTTTCTTTCTTTTCTTTCTTTCTTCCTTCCTTCCTTCCTTCCTTCCCTCCGTCCCTCCCTTCCTCCCTCCCTTCTTCCTTCCTTTCTTTCTTTCTTTCTTTCTTGCTTGCTTGCTTTCTTGCTTTCTTTCCTTCTTTCCTTCTTTCTTTCTTTCCTTCTTTCTTTCCTTCTTTCTTTCCTTCCTTCCTTCCTTCCTTCCTTCCTTCCTTCCTTCCTGACACACAGTCTTGCTCTCTCACCCAGGCTGGAGTGCAGTGGCGCAATCTCAGCTTACTGCAGCTTCCACCTGCTGGGTTCCAGTAATTCTCCTGCCTCAGCCTCCAGAGTACCTGGGATTACAGGCATGCACCAACTCGCCTGGCTAGTTTTTGTATTTTTGATAGAGATAGGTTTGCATCATGTTGTCCAGACTGGTCTCGAACTCCTGACCTCAAGAGATCCACCTGCCTCGGCCTCCCAAAGTGCTGGGATTATAGGCATGATCCACCGCTCCTGGCCTGTGTTTTGTTTGTTTGTTTGTTTTGCATCCTTATGCTTTTTTTTGGTGATGTTGCTGTTTTCACTGTGGCCACCGGACATAATGCTGAAGCGCTGTCCAGTGCTCCCAAGCACAGAGGCTGGGATGTGCCTTATGGAGAAGGGACATGGGTTCGGGAGGCTTTGTTCAGGCGTGAGCTATATTACAGTGCTGTTGGCTGTAAGTTCAATGTGAATGTATGCTAAACAAGGTGTCTTTAAACAGAAAAACACATAAAACAAAGTGCAGAACTGATTGCTTGATGAAAAAGTTGTAACCTGAGTCTCACAGGAACCTAGCCCTGGATTTCCCCTAGGAGCAGGGGTTCCATGTTTGCTAATTCTGTGTTTGCGGTGACTTTATAAAACATGACTACCATGGATAGCAAGAATTGACTGTGTGTCACACCTCCACTTAAGCCTTTGAAATGAAAGGCAACTGTGCCCAAATGCCAGGAAGCTTAGTGGGTTGTGCTTCTGTCTATGGCGGTGCTAGATAATGTTGCAGTGTGGAGAGTGTAGAACTGGAGAAATGCTCAGGTAAGAGAAATGGCAAAGCAATTAACTTGTCAAGTCCTTTGTCACATGTAGCTGAATACAAAGGATTCTTGTGATGAAAAATGTCATTTCCCAGCAGGGTACAGTGTCCGTTTTCTTGCTTCTCTTCCTGTTGCCTTTGCACATGGTGACTGTCCTCACAGTGCAACTGCAAACAATTCATACTGTTGCTAAGTTTATAGGTATGTAGGTCTAAACATGATGTAGGTGAGACATAGGATTCTCTACACTGGCAACGAGGTGAACCTGAACACTAGAATAGTTTTACTTTTATGAAATTATTTACTAAGATTTTTTAAAATGAAATAAAATTTAAAAATTAGCGTTGCCTAATTTTGTTTTTAAATTCTATATTCATTGATTAGAGTGGATATTTTCTTTTTAATTGTAATAATTTTAAATGTTTAAAAGAAAAGTAACTTTTTGAAAAGCACATTTAAAAATAATTTCAACTCTTTTCATATATTTAAGCTTGAATTTTCATTTTGGTGAGAATAAATTCAACTTTGCATACTCTGTATATGAAGTCATTTTATCTTTAATCTTTTACATGACTACTGGCAAATAGAACATGAATTACATTAAAAGTTGGTTATAATGAGATAATTGGCTATTTTGCTGAAATGAAGGAAAGAATAACTTTTTCAAAAAGCATGCAAACATTTATAAATTATGTGTATATTTTATTATGCATCCAAACATCGATGGATCTTTAACAGAACACCTAGGCATGTTCACAAATAGACGGTCTTTAGTAATTTGTCAACCTCCAATTATAGAAAAGTCACAGCTTTGAGCTATCTCAAAAAGTATCTGTCTAGGGCACTCCATTCTTTGCAGTATATTTGCTAGATTAGCTAAAGTTTGTGTTTGGGTATCTGGCACACAGTGCATGAGCCCCTCATTCTCCTCCCACTCAGGGTCCCCTGAATGCAGGGAGAGGAGGATTGATCCAGAAACACCTGCTCGCCTTCTCAGCACCAGCCTACTTTCCTCTCTTCCAGTTTTGGAATTTTTAACACGGTTTCTGATGATATGTTGTAAAATCTAAAAAGCTCGCTCCCATCAAGTAGGAAAAGACTGATGATGTTCAATACCTTGATAAGAAACAGCTGCACCACGAATTTTAAACCCAGTCCACTAGCCAATGAGAGTGGTGGCTGTGAGCACACATCTGGAAGCCAGCCAATCAGTGTCAGCCCTCACTCTGGACATCAGCCAATCAGGGCTAAGCACTTCTGCAACTGTGCTCCTGAGAACCAATCACAGTGCTGTGCCTGCACACAGCCTCAGCAGATGATGTAACAATTCTCCTGCCTCTAAGAGTCCCCAGCCTTGAGCTCCAGGTGCCGCAATCCCTATCGGAGATCAATACCTTACTCTCTTCAGGGATGCTATGGCCTCTAAGAGAGCCATCTCCTTTAGTGCAGGAAGCAGTGAGTCCAGCTCTGTGTATTCTGGGTAGTGTGTTGGTCACCATCCTTGACTGTGCCCTGCCTCAGTTTCCCCACCTCCACTTGTGCCCCACAAACACTGAGTGGGCTCCTGCTTCTGCCTCTGCAGAAAACGGGGGTACAGGATCTGGCAGTTGCTCAGTACAACCTTCCAATTGAAAGCTTGAAGAAACCCAAGGCTTTTCAAAGGCAGTCCTTGCATATTACCCACGGAATGGTGAGGGAGGGGAACCAGCACCTCCCTTGGGTACTTACATTCTATCGGGCAGAGACAGTGAGGAAGTGTGAGGAGGACCCAGGGTCACCTTCCAAGGGACCTGGAGGGTGACAAAATCCAGCAGGCACCAGGGACTGTGATCAGAGAGGAACGTCCTGGCTGGAGGGCAAGGTCAGGAGCCTTTGTGATGGCCCCAGTGATGTCTTCTCTTGACATCCACACTCTCGTTTAGTTCCCCGCGTCACCAGTGAGGTTGGTCTGTGCAGCCAATAGAATATGGGAGGACGGACAGTGTGTTTCCGGAGAGGTGGTGCCAGAGCTGTGGTCCGTTCTGGCTCTTCCTGGCTGTCTGCTGCTCTCTCTCTCCCTCTCTTTTTGTGTCTGTCTCTCTCTCAGGATGTCTTTGTCTCTCTCTCAGAATGTCTCTGTCTCTCTCTTTCTGTCTCTGTCACTCTCTCAGGATGTCTCTGTCCCTCTCTCAGTGTTTCTGTCTCTGTCAATCTCTCAGTCTCTCCCTTCTAGTTGTGCCTCTCCATCTTTTTCTGTCCATATCTCCCCACCTCCATAACTTGCTCTGGGGAGAACCAGCTGCCCTGTCCAGGGGCCCCTGGAGTGCCCTGCGGAGAGGCTGACGCCGGGTCCCCAGCCTCCTACCCCTCACTGGAGCTCTCCTTCTGCTGCTTCTTCCCTCGAGCAATGTGCTCTTTGGCTTGGTTTTAAAACAGAATGTTTGTAGAAGATAATTTTGGAGGATGAAAAACCGTCAACCAAACATTTTACAACTGTTGTCTTGGTGGCGGCTGCCTGTGGGGCTCTGCAGTTTGACAGGCTGGCACCTACTGTGGTACTGGGAAGGCCTTGCGGACGGAGCACTGTGCCGGGAGCATGGCTGGGGCACTGCTCTGTCATTCCATGTGAACTGGGAGTGGCAGGGAAAAGGAGGACAGAATTAGAGACTTGCACACGTAGAGAAAGCCCCGACTGACTGAAGGTTTGATTAGATGGCCAGCAGTCAGGTTTTTGACTAAATTCCCTCCAAGGGAATGGCTGTCAGGCTGGAAGATTGGTGTCAAATAAGCAAGGAAAACCCATTAAGAGTGAAATGCTAATGAGGTAAAGATAGCCATCGAACGCTGCCAGGGCCAGGGAGCCACAGAGCCTCTTTCAATGGCTTTTCCCAGGTGAAGGGAAAAGGAACATTTCCAGGGATGCTGCCTCCGGCCCTGCTAACTCCCCTGTCACCAGACGGAGTCACAGCGTGGCCCAGCCTCCAAGGCCAGAAGATGCAGATTGAAGCTGCACCCTGCAGAGCTCGGCAGGGTCGTAGGGGCCCAGGACTCGTGGACTAGACGGCCTGCGGTCAAATGAAAAAGTGGGAGGTGTGGGGGGCACAGGGCGGGAAGTTCTGCTGGGCCTGCTGACCCTCGGCCTGGCCTGTGGCATCTGTGAGCCAGGAGCAGGCAAGGTCCTAGCACAGGCCCGTGTCCCCGCATCAGGGACAGTTGGTCCTGCAGTTTGGCGCAGGCAAGGAGCCCATACTTTAGCATGCAAAATCAGAAAGAAGGGTTGGGTGGAGGAGGGGAGGGAAGAGAGAGAGAAAGAGAGGCAGAGAGAGAGAGAGAGAGAGAGATGGAGAGAGAGAGAGATGGAGAGAGAGACAGAGAGAAAGAGAGACGGAGAGAGAGAGAGAGAGAGAGATGGAGAGAGAAACAGAGAGAAAGAGAGACGAAGAGAGAGGAACAGAGAGAGAAAGAGGAACAGAGAGGGAGAAGAACAGAGAGAGGGAGGAAGAGAGAAAGAGAAAGACAGGAGGAAAGGAAGAGAGAGAAAGAGAGAGAGACAGACACAGAGAGAGACACAGGAGCAGAGAGAGAGGAAGAGAGAGAAGGAGAGAGAGAAAAAGAGGAAGAGGAAGAGAGAGAGGAAAGAAGGAATGGAGACATGGAAGGAAGGAAGGAGGAGGAAAGAAGGAAGGAAGGGATGAGGGAGAATGATAGGAAGAGAGAGAAAGGAAGGAGGGAAGGAGAGATGAAAGAAGAAGGGAAGGAAGGAAGGGAGGGAGAGAAGGAAGGAGGAAGAAAGGAGGGAGGGAGAGAGGAAAGAGGGAGGGAGGGAAGGCAGAAAAAAGAGAGAAAAAGAGCAGAAGAAAGGAAGGAAAAGAGGGAGGGAAGGAGGGAGGGAGGGAAAGCAAACCTGCCTTCTCTCTCAGCCCCTCTCGCCCCTGGTCCTGTCTTCATCCTGCTTCATTGGAGAGCAGGAGCCACACCACCTTTGGAAAGCATTTGCCCTCTGTCCAGTCACCTTCTAGCCATAATCTGGGAACAGAAAGGAGAAGGAAAATGCCCAGAGTGTGGGGAACAAATAACAGAATTATGCACATTGCAGAGGACGTTTTTTTGGTGGGGGAAAAGGGTGGTCCTGGTGGGCTACAGAATTAGAGAAAGGGAAGAGTTTACTGTGTTCAGAATCTTCCAGTAAATAGAAAAACTCAACTCTCATTTAAGGAACCATCTGTCTTTCTGGTGCAAAGGGATTTACCCTTGAAAGTGCAGATGAGCTTCACAGGAGGGGACACAGAATACTGTACAACTCAAGCAAATGAAGTCCCAGGCGAGCGAGAAAACAGGAGGAAAAGCAGCGTCAGGGCGGTGAAGCCGTGAGGACACCAGGCTTCCAAGAACGGTTTACATTCCCCCAAAACAAGCCAGATAGGCAACGCCCGCGTGGGACGGGAAGGAGGAGGAGGAGCAGGTGGTGACCTGGGGTGTTCCTGGCTGTGTTTTGTGGTCTAATGACCTTCCTCCTCCTCTATTACTCTTCCGCATTTCAATTCCCTTTAAAAGAACACTAAACACTTTCAGACACATTAATCTGTTCTGGGTCAATATTTGTTTCACCTTGGCAAAGCTTCCTATACAAACCTGTGATCATATCCCTTTGTTTTCTGACTTCAGGTACAAGGCAAGATCCTAGCAATAGTAAATGATAGCATGAGGGTTTCATTATGATGTGATTTTGTTTTTTACGACCACTGTTGGTTAGACTTTTTATTATCGTGATACCACTCATTTTTACAGAGAGGTGAGCACAAGACAGGCCAAATTTGAGATGTGGAATCACGAAAAGCAGAAAAAGTGGAAGAAATGGCAAACGTGGACGTGAGAGCAGCTGGGTTTTCTAGCCCTGGGTGTCTGCAGGAGTCATATTCCAGGAAGGGCTGGGAGAGGCCATGGGGAAAAGGAAGGGGTACAGGGGAGTGCCCCACCCTCGCCCTGTGCCTGCAGGTGGGCCGGCTTTGGACCCTGCCTGGATGATCTGTGAAGAAATAGGGTTCCGAAAGGGCAGACCCCAAGAGGATGCCTTATAGAGGTCCCAGCTAACGTTTCCATGGCAGCTTGCTGAGTGGCCGCCCTGATCTCAGCCCTTCCGGGGGTGACTCATTGACTCCTCCCAAGCTGGCGAGGTCGGGTTCTTCTTTTCCGGTTTACACATCAGGAAGCCGAGGCATGGAAAGGTGAGGTGATTTGTCCCAGGTTACACCTTCAGTAGATGGTAGAGACAAGGTTTTATTCATTTATTACGATAGTCCACGCTTTTCATCACATGCCAGTCACCCCAGGGTGGAAGACTCAGACTTCCTCTTAGCAACAGACTTTTCTAGTCTTGATTTCTCATCGGTAAAGGGGGGGATCCCAGCGCTTAACTCACTGTGATGACAGAAGGACTAACATGAGCTATTTTATGGAAGCTGTTAGGAAGCCTGGGGCATGGTGAGCACTTGGTACCTGGTGGGCGCAGGACTGGAGTAGGGAAGACGGGCTGAGAGCCCTGTGCTCAGGACACCGTGAGGACACTCGGCAGGTGCGTGGATGGACTTGGCGAGGCTGGGAGAGGCATGATGTTTCACTAAAGACCACTCCCCTTCTTTTCTCTCCACTCACATCTTCCAGGTAGCCGGGGACCACCCTGGCTGAGCTTTGATCAGTTGCATCTAGACTAGTTTGGTGTTTAAGTGCAAGTCACTAAAATGCCCTGTGCC
Organism: Theropithecus gelada; assembly: GCF_003255815.1. Taxonomy (NCBI): domain Eukaryota; kingdom Metazoa; phylum Chordata; class Mammalia; order Primates; family Cercopithecidae; genus Theropithecus; species Theropithecus gelada. The sequence goes on along the minus strand of NC_037677.1, from coordinate 2,919,757 downwards.
TCAACGTTCTCCTCACCCACACATTGGAAGAAAGAATTCCTACTTCCCAGAGCCCTTGGGAGGAGTAACAGAGGTAATGTGTGTAAAGTGCACATGAAAGGAACTCAACTGAGGGCGGCATCTTCATTGGTACCCTTATCATTGTTTTCATTATTGCATTGTCGTCCAAGCTGATGGACTGAGGGGGTTCATTCCAGCGACACAGGGGAGCTGTGAGGGTCCTGGATTGCGTGGGGCCATGTCTGACCTGCAGATGCTGCAGAGTTTGGATCGAGTTACACGTGGAGTTGGGGAAGCCTGACTGAAGGGCGCTCTCTGGCCTTTTAGGGGCCGCGGTTTGCAATTTTTTGAGCCAGGGTCACCCTGAACATTCATGTGGAGGAACAGGCTGATTTCACATGGCTTCTTTCTGACTAAAAAATTCAAACCATGCCTCTCCTGAATCCACCTTAGCCTGGGCCTGAGCAACGAGTGGCATCCTAGGTTTGCTCTGAGCACCTGCTCTGGAAACCCAGAGTCTTTGTTGACCATGTGCTGCTCAATGGAAGCCCTGCAGTGGAGGCTCCAGGGAGTGCGCACACTGGGCCTTCACCCGTGCTGGGACCCCAGACCTAAAACTCCAAGGGAATTCCAGCTTGCATGAGGTTGGGGCACTGAGGAGACAGACCTCCTGGGCTCCAGGGGCTTTGCATGCTGCTGGCCAGTGGAAGACCAGCTGCGACCCACTCCCTGCCAGGCTGGGGCTGCACAGATGCCCACGGACAGGACGTCATGCCTCGCACGACTTTCCAATTAAAAGGCAATCAATTAAAATTAATCCCTTTGTTTCTACGGAAGCCCCATCACACAGGCGTCATCTGGGCTTGCGTTCTGACATCGGGAGAAGCTGTGAAATCACCCAGCAGTAAATAATAAAGGACTGAGATTAAATTGCCGATCCTTATTCCCAAACTGATTTTAAATGCAATGAGGGTTATTATTTATACAATGATCCAGTAAAACTTAAAGTTCATTAAATGTCTCTCTGAGTGTTTGATTTATTTTTTAACTGGTTTTGCCAATATCTGTAAGTGGTTTCTATTATCCAAACTATATTTATACCTGTATATCTATATCTATATCACATAAAAATATAAATTCAGGCAAATTCAGTCAAAAAATAAATAACTACATCCCATATATATGTTATATATATAATCCCTGTGTGTGTGTGTGTGTATATATATATATAGAGAGAGAGAGAGAGTGTATACCCCATGTAGACGTGGCTTACATATTTTAAGCCAAATGCATTGCTTTAACTTCACTCATGACTTCATGGAATCAACAACTCCTGTCCTCATCTACCTAGGGGCGATCGGGTAACCGGCAAAAGCCAGTTATTTCATGTCGTTTCTGCTGACTGAAATTCAGAATAAATATTGCTAACATTTTCCCGTGTGGAGGTTCAACTTTAATGTTTTGTGAATCCTCCGACTCTCTGACAAATTCAGTGGACATGAGATGCATCGGTTGTTAATTTATTTAATAACAATCCATCCTGTCTTCAAACACTAAGCCTCTTTCTAACCTCAAAGAAACCCCAGCAGATGTTTAGTTCATTAAGCAATCAGAATGCTTAGCGCTATGAACGTTATTTATTCAACAACTACTTCCGGGGCACTTACCTTGTAAGGTCATGGAAAATCCTGCAGCAAAGCCGCCACTAATGTCCGGGTTTCCACTGTGCCCTAAAAGATTCTTTCTGGCCGGGCGCGGTGGCTCACCTCTGTAATCCCAGCACTTTGGGAGGCCGAGGAAGGTGGATCACCTGAGATCAGGAGTTTGAGACCAGTCTGGTCAACATGGTGTAACCCCATCTCTACTAAAAATACAAAAATTAGTTGGGTGTGGTGGTGTGTGCCTGTAATCTCAGCTGCTTGGGAGGCTGAGGCAGGAGAATCACTTGAATCCTGGAGGCTGAGGTTGCAGTGAGTGAAATTGTGCCTCTGCACCCCAGCCTGGGTGACAGAGCCAGACTCCGTTTGAAAAAAAAAAGGATCCTCTTTCTAAGGCCAGGAGGGGAGGGAAGAGGCTGCATCAACAGGCTAAGTGGATGTTCTCCCTGTAGACACTGCTGAGCCAATGTGGGGCATTGATCTAAGCTCACCAGTGTCTCAGACCAGCGTCCAGGGTACATGGTGCCTGGTGCTGGCGGGCAGCTGCTGTCCATGTCTGCCTTGACCAGCTGTGTTAAGGGTTTCTGAAAGGTAGCTTGTTCCCATATCTGTGCCTTCTGTGTTTGTTAGTGTAATTTCATAATTTAACGAAATGGTTGGTAAGCCCACGAAATACAAGATCCAAAAGGATGGATGAGATGTGTTATTGCTGTATAGTTAACTGAACATTCTGGAAAGATTAAATACAAACTAAAAATGCTGTTGAATTAGACACGTGCAAGAAAACTAAGAATCGTTGAGAAACGTTAAAAAATCGAGATAGATTCTCAGATATCTTTAAAGGTAAGTTCTTGATCTGTTTTAAGAAACAGTTGGATTCTTTCATGCTTGGTGGGTATATTTTGAGGAATGAGGCACTGGGAGTGGCTCTCCAGGGGCTGGGGCCTGAGCAGAGGCCCTGCATCTGCAAAAGCATCAAAGAACAACTCACATTTGTGTCGTTTAGGCTAACAAGCAATATTTGTTGTCATTGTTTTCTCTGCTTAACCCATTTTTAAAAATATACTTTTGTTTTTTTTTTAAAGCAGTTGTGGGGTTGTAGCACAATTGAGTAGAAGATACAGAGATTTTCCAAAAAACTCCCCCGCCCCTACACATAGCCTCCCCACTACCGACACCCCCACTAGAGTGGTCCACTTGTTACTATCCACGCACTTATGTCACCGACACACCCTTGTCACTCAGCGTTCAGACTTTACGTCAGGGCTCAGCCTTTTACCCGTTAGGAGGGAGTGGCCACCTCCAAGCCCCTTACATCCCAGGTGGGAAGCTGGACGCTCTTCTTCACCAACTTTTAAATTTAACTGACCTCCTACTCACACAACTCTTTTTGCATGAGAGCATTGGAAGAAAAAAAAAAGAACCGATTCCTCCTAAAAGGAACGTTGAAGTGCTGAGGTCCCACAGTAGAGGACCTAGCATTGGACACTGGATACTGGGTAGGATTCAATTATGTTTCTTAGTTTGATCGAAAGCCACTATCTGAGTCATTTTCTTTCTTTCTTTCTTTCTTTCTTTCTTTTTTTTTTTTTTTGGAGACAAGGTCTTGCTTTGTCACCCAGAGAGTGGTGCGACCACAGCTTGCCACAAGCCTTGACCACCCAGGCTCAAACAAATCTCCCCGTTTAGCCTCCTGAGTAGCTGGGGCAACAGGCGTGTGCTATCATGCCTGGCTAATATTTTAGTTTTTGTAGAGATGAGGTCTCGCTATGTGGCCCAGGCTGTTGTTGAAATCCTGGGCTCAAGCAGTCCTCCCACCTCAGCCTCCTAAGTGCTGCGATTACAGGCATGAGTCCCCATGCCCAGCCTCTCAATAGTTTTCTTCAGGTTAGCAAACTATTGGGCCAGATCTTTTAAATGTGTGAATGCTTTATTGTTTTGTTTTCTTTGAACCCATTCTGTTCTCCACACTCATGTAAGGAGAGAGGTCTGTTCCACCAGATAGATTTTACTGTAGGATTTGGGAGTGACAAAGCCGTGAGTCATTTAAACAGCGGGATTGCATGGTTCGGAAGAGCCGACTATTCACATAAGTCGGTGTATTGGCGGAGGAGGAAAAGTACTCCTTTAAAAAAGAATAATAAAACAATATTAAAAGTAGACCAGGCCGGACACGGTGGCTCACGCCTCTAATCCCAGCACTTTGGGAGGCTGAGACGGGTAGATCACAAGGTCAGGAGTTTGAGACTAGCCTGACCAACACGGTGAAACCTCATGTCTAATGAAAATAGAAAAATAGCCAGGCATGATGGCATGTGCCTATAATCCCAGTTACTCAGGAGGCTGAGGCAGGAGAACTGCTTGAACCCGGGAGGCGGAGGTTGCAGTGAGCCGAGATCACGCCATTATACTCCAGCCTGGGCAACAGAGTAAGACTCCGTCTCAGAAAAAAAAAAAAAAAAAAAAAAAAGTAGACCAAGATTCCCCTCAAGCAACTGCTTTCATTCCAGTGTGGTTTTCTTTCTCCTCAGAATGCTCCCTTGGTTACTCACTGGCTGTGCGAATCTGGGCAAATTGATTTCCCTGTCTGTGCCTCAGTTTCCTCTCTGTGACACAGGGAACCTGATCTTGCCAACAAACGTCCTTTGCTGTGAACATCGAACAAACACACACATGTGATGAAGTTAGAACAGCCCCTAGCCCACAGGAGGAACTCAGATGTCAGTATTATTGTTTCAGCGTTCCCTTTGAAGATAAAAGACAAGCCCCGATACTTTGCAAGTTGCCTTGCTCTGTGCTGGACTTTCCACAAACCAGAGGATGTCAGAACAGTTTCCAGAATTTTCCATGCTAAAATAGAATCATGTGAAGCTGTGGCAGGCCAGGTCTCACTAAGGCAGGCCTTCGTAACAACAGCTTCAGTAGGCCTTTCCTAGGCCTTAAAGCAGGACAAAGTAATGAAGGAATTCTTACAGGGCCCATTTAGGATTAAACAAGTTTTATTAGGGTCTGAAGAAACTCCCCAGGCCTCCACAAGCAAGTTTTATTAGGATCTGAAGGAACTTTCCAAAACTCCATGATGTAGCAGGAGACAAGATAAGGGTAAGCACCCCAGCACCTGGACCCGTTTAGGGAAGTAAATTTACTGAGGCTGCAGAGGAAGGTCTTCAAGACTCAGATATTAGTTATAGAATAAAAAAAGTTAATCACTCATGTGTTTAGATGAAAGCTTAGAAGGTAGATCAGCTCTGGAACACTTTGTAATTTTGGGTTGGTCTGGCGATAATTTCCAGACCTTCTCCCGGGAACCAGTTGCAGAAAATAAAATCTCTCTTCCTCCCCAGTTCATCTGCATCTCGTTATTGTGCCGAGAGAAATAGCCGCCTGCCCCTCAGTTTGGTCTGAGAGCAAAATGTCTGAAGCATGCGGTTATTCTCGGAACGCTTGTCTTCCGTTTCTGCCATAGCCTGTTAAAGGAGTCCTGCAATGTGTGGAGCCAAACTGCAGCTCAGAGAGTCTCCGGTTAAGAAGGAAGCTGGCCAGGAACTACTGGACGCTTGGAAATGTCCAGCCCGTCCCCAACTCCTGTTCCCCTGGGCAGCTGCCCTGCCTTGCTGAGGGCTTGAGTCTCCTTTCTCCAACAGTAACATTTACCAGCACTAACAGGTTTATTTTCTCCTCTTTGGAGAAATAGTTGTGATAAATATGCAATACTTATTGCAAAGGTACTGATGGTGATGGCTTATATAATATGTATTGTTCTGGAATGTAGATCAACTTCTATACTGAAATGCAGAAATGTCTAAAGTGGTTTAATATTTACTCTGCTTTGATGCTGCTTTCAGATCGAATGCTTACCTTTTTGTTTCTTTTTCCTTTTTTGAGGTAGAGTCTCGCTCTGTTGGTCAGCCTGGAGGGCAGTGGTACGATCTTGGTTCACTGCAACCTCCACCTCCCAGGTTCAAGCAATTCTCGTGCTTAGCCTTCGGAGTAGCTGGGACCACAGGGGTGCACCACCACACCCGGCTAATTTTTGTGTTTTTAGTAGAGACGGGGTTTCACCTTGTTGGTCAGGCTGGTCTCGAACTCCTGGGCCTCAACTGACCCACCCACCTTGGCCTCCCAAAGTGCTGAGATTACAGGAGTGAGCCACCACGCCCGGCCCTGAACTTTTACTTTTAATTATTCCAGAGACAGTAACAATCAAGATATACCAATCGTGGCTCAAAGTGAGAAGTGAGAACTCTAGCTAAAATTGTAAAAAAAACCAAAGTATACCAACCAACCTACCAGATAAAGAACAGAGCCAGGATTTTTCATTTTAAAATTTCTCAGAAATGTTATAGAAATGCATCATTGTATTAAATGCAAGCTGTATTGATCAGATTTGTGAAAATTCAGTTTTCTTTCCTAGTTTTCCTAGAGCACTGGGATTTCAATGACTTTTCCAAAAAAAAAAAAAACACCAGAATAATCCATAATTTGTAAGGAGAAAATCCAGACTGGATAATTATTTTACTTTTGTGACTTTTTTCTTGATTATAGTTTAAAAGGTGGGTTGGATTCTGCGGGTACAATAAGACTGAATTTACAAGGATTTATTCATTGTTTTTCAGAGAATGAAATCTGTATTCAGCGTTTCAGACACTAGAGGGAGGCATTTGACTGACTTAGGGCTCCTCCAGTCCAAGAGGAGAGAAAGGGAGAAACTCAAATGTTCCTCCGCGATGATGTCCATGTTTGTTGTTGTTGTTGTTGTTTTCCCTGATTTTCTCTCCCTTTTTTCTTTCCCTCCCTCCTTCCTCACTTCCTTCCTTTACTTTGTCTTTCTGTTTTCTCATAAAGGCAATCTTCTCAAGAGCTCAAATGAACATTCATATTTTATGCATTTAAAGAACAAAGAGGCCACGAGGTGCGTTCTCAGTACAATGGACACAAATCGCAGTCTGAAATCACGGCACCTGGTTTTGGTCCTTAAACACCATTTGAAACCTTTGTTAGGTTAGTGGCTATTAATTAATGTCTGGGGTTATGTTTCCTCTCCATTTTTCTTGTGTTCTTTATTCCACCTGGAAGATGTTTCCCTCTGAAGTTGCTGGAGAGCAGAAGCAGGCCTGAAGCTCATCCTTCTAAGGAACCTGCTGAGACTGTGACCAAAGTGTGAGCCCCTCACGGTCCTCCCTGGCTGCAGTGCGGTAACTGCACTCTGACCCTTGGTGGGCCAGGCAAACAGGCCCCCGAGTCGACAGGGAGGAAGGCTGTGGGCTCCTGCACTTTTTTCTCTTTTTTTTTTGTTTTTTGTTTTTTGTTTTTAAAACAGGGTCTCACTCTGTTTCCCAGGCTGGAGTGCAGTGGTGCAATCACGGATCACTGCAACCTTGACCTCCTGGGCTCAAGCAATCCTCCTGTCTCAGCCTCCTGAGTAGCTGGGACTATAGGCGAACATTACCATCTGTAGATAATTTTAAAAGTTGTTTTTTGTAGAGACAGGGTCTTCGTATGTTGCCCAGGCTGGTCGCGAACTCCTGGCCTCAAGGGACCCTCCCACCCCAGCCTCCCAAAGCATGGGTGTGATAGGCATGAACCATCAAGCCCGGCCTCCAGCACTTTTTTAAAACTTTAAAATACAATTAATAACAGTAGTTACTTTATGGGGTTTTGAGGATCCTATAATCATGGCATCTGGCATACAGGGAGTACTCAGTGTTTATTACTTATTATTGTTTTAAATTCTAGTTATTTTAAAATCTCTATTTCTTGTTAAAAACAGGTTGGAAAACAGCATGGTACTGGTACCAAAACAGAGATATAGACCAATGGAACAGAACAGAGTCCTCAGGAATAATACCACACATCTACAGCCATCTGATCTTTGACAAACCTGAGAAAAACAAGAAATGGGGAAAGGATTCCCTATTTAATAAATGGTGCTGGGAAAATTGGCTAGCCATAAGTAGAAAGCTGAAACTGGATCCTTTCCTTACTCCTTATACGAAAATTAATTCAAGATGGATTAGAGACTTAAATGTTAGACCTAATACCATAAAAATCCTAGAGGAAAACCTAGGTAGTACCATTCAGGACATAGGCATGGGCAAAGACTTCATGTCTAAAACACCAAAAGCAACGGCAGCAAAAGCCAAAATTGACAAATGGGATCTCATTAAACTAAAGAGCTTCTGCACAGCAAAAGAAACTACCATCAGAGTGAACAGGCAACCTACAGAATGGGAGAAAATTTTTGCAATCTACTCATCTGACAAAGGGCTAATATCCAGAACCTACAAAGAACTCCAACAAATTTACAAGAAAAAAACAAACAACCCCATCAAAAAGTGGGCAAAGGATATGAACAGACATTTCTCAAAAGAAGACATTCATACAGCCAACAGACACATGAAAAAATGCTCATCATCACTGGCCATCAGAGAAATGCAAATCAAAACCACAATGAGATACCATCTCACACCAGTTAGAATGGCGATCATTAAAAAGTCAGGAAACAACAGGTGCTGGAGAGGATGTGGAGAAATAGGAACACTTTTACACTGTTGGTGGGATTGTAAACTAGTTCAACCATTATGGAAAACAGTATGGCGATTCCTCAAGGATCTAGAACTAGATGTACCATATGACCCAGCCATCCCATTACTGGGGATATACCCAAAGGATTATAAATTATGCTGCTATAAAGACACATGCACACGTATGTTTATTGCAGCACTATTCACAATAGCAAAGACTTGGAATCAACCCAAATGTCCATCAGTGACAGATTGGATTAAGAAAATGTGGCACATATACACCATGGAATACTATGCAGCCATAAAAAAGGATGAGTTTGCGTCCTTTGTAGGGACATGGATGCAGCTGGAAACCATCATTCTTAGCAAACTATCACAAGAACAGAAAACCAAACACCGCATGTTCTCACTCATAGGTGGGAACTGAACAATGAGATCACTTGGACTCAGGAAGGGGAACATCACACACCGGGGCCTATCATGGGGAGGGGGGAGGGGGGAGGGATTGCATTGGGAGTTATACCTGATGTAAATGACGAGTTGATGGGTGCAGCAGACCAACATGGCACAAGTATACATATGTAACAAACCTGCACGTTATGCACATGTACCCTAAAACTTAAAGTAAAATAATAATAAAAAAAATAAAAAAAAAAAAAAAGAAATTCTTCAAAAAAAAAAAAAACAGGTTGGAATTATTGCACTATGTTGCACTATAATAATAATGATAATAATATCATAACTGGTAATCCTTAAAATCTTCCTCCTAGACCATATAAACTGCTAAATGTTGAGAACTATAATTCTTGTTTGACATGTAGGAGAATCACCTAATCCATACATTAAGGAATAAGAAATATCTTTTCAAATATTCTTGTATTCAACTTAAAATATCTACATCCCACAAAATTGTATTTTCACCTTCTTAATTGCCAACCAAAGAATGTTATAGTGTAGAATATATTTTGTAATATTCTTTGATTTAGTTTCAAATTTCTGACCCATGGAAAGACAAGATATTCTAATTCTGCACTGCCCAGTAGGGTGGCCTCCGGCCACATGTGGCCGCTGAGTGCCTGCAGAGTGGCCTGTCCAAATTGAACCAAACTCTTGGTGGGAAATGCTCACCACATTTGAAGACTTTGTATGACAGAATGAACAGAAATATCTCGATATTTTTGTGTCAGGTATATATTAAAATAATATTTCACATATTGGGTTTAAAATATATTATTATTATTATTATTATTATTATTATTTTGAGACTGAGTCCACTCTGTTGACAGGCTAGAGTGCTGTGTCACAATCTCAGCTCACTGCAACCTCCGACTCCCTGGTTCAAGCGATTCTCCTTCCTCAGCTTCCTGAGTAGCTGGGACTACAGGCACGTGCTACCACACCCGGCTAATTTTTGTATTTTTAGTAGAGACGGAGTTTCACCATGTTGGCCAGGATGATCTTGATCTCCTGACCTCGTGATCTGCCCACCTCAGCCTTGCAAAATGCTGGGATTACAGGCGTGAGCCACCGTGCCCGACCTTAAAAATGTATTATTAAAATTGCTTCTATCTGTTCCTACTTAATATGCTTTAGAAAATTTAAAATGGTATCTGTGGCTTGCATTGTATTTCCATTGCAGTGTTCTCCTAACTAATTTTGTACATCAGAAAATTCAAACTATTACTTCTTATAGCCTAATATTTTATTTTATTTTATTTTTTGGTTACAGGGTCTCGCTGTATCACCTGGGCTGGAGTGCAGTGGCATGATCACGGCTCACTGAAGCCTCAACCTCCTGGGCTCAGGTGATCCTCCTACCTCAGCCTCCCAAGTAGCTGAGACCACAGGCATGAACACCTCACCCAGCTAAGTTTTGCATTTTTTGTAGAGATGGGTTTTTACTATGTTGCCCAGGCTGGTCTTGAACTTCAAAGCTCAAGCCATCCTTCTGCCTCAGCCTCCCAAAGTTTTGGAATTACAGGTGTGAGCCACAGCACCTGGCCAATCTTAATATTTTAAAAAGTCAAACAGACTGATGGAGAAAAACGGGTTGAGGATGCATTCACTTGAGAGGTAGTTATTTATTAATTATTATTTGAGATGGAATTTTGCACTTGTTGCCCAGGCTGGAGTGCAATGGCACCATCTTGGCTCACCGCAACCTCTGCCTCCTGGGTTCAAGTGATTCTCCTGCCTCAGCCTCCCGAGTAGCTGGGATTACAGGTATGCACCACGATGCCCAGCTAATTTTGTATTTTTAGTAGAGACAGGGTTTCTCCACGTTGGTCAGGCTGGTCTTGAACTCTCGACCTCAAGAGAACCACCCGCCTCAGCCTCCCAAAATGCTGGGATTACAGGCATGAGACACTGCGCCCGGCGAGAGGTATTTAAAAGGGGTCCACCCAGCAAGCCCTACCCGTCCCTTCTCATTTGCTCCTCCTGTAGGTTTGATGACCTCTGAATAATTTGCCTTTTTGGAAAAGTGGCAAGTAAAGCCCCTTTTTTCCCCCTTCTTCCTTACTTTCTTGGAAAGGCTGAGTGTGAATATGAATTATCAACAAGCCCATCAAACTTGGACGAAAGAAGGTGCTGGATTCTATCTGCGAAGGTTCCTGGGGCCTGATTTCGTGGCATGGTTCTGGTCGGTGTAGGAGCGAGTGCTCTGCTTGGGGATCACGGAGGCTTCCTCGTATTCAGAGCTCTCTGCTCCCACGTGAACTCATTGAGGCCCATCTCCCTGAAACATTTCTGCATGTACTCCTTAAATAAACACATTGCATCGCAGGCTGGGGAGTGCCACGCCATATTCTTCTCTTAAAATGTCAGAAAATGTCTGTGGTTTATAAAAATTCATTCTCATGTTAGAAAGCTTTACCCCTCATTCTCGGGGTGATGAAATCAGTGGAGATGGATATTATCCTGAGTTTTTTCTTCTTCTTGTATTTTAATGAGCTTTGTTGCTCTGCTCGTTCAGTTTATTAGAGATCACCCACCGCCATGAGCCTGGGAGTTCAGCCGCCTTCTGTGGCTACCCGAGGCCCCACATTTCCGCGTGATTCTAATCTTGCAATTCTTTTCTTCATTACATGCTTGCCATGCTGGCTTTTGTAAGATTCTAGAAAGCATTTTACAATACACAGGGCAAGAAAGGCATCATTTATAATACATGGTAGTTACTCGTCTGTTATTTATAAATCATGTTGCTCGGAAGACTTTTATTTCTATGCAGACAGTGAATCCTCAATTTTGTTTAAACAAATATCACGGCTTCCTCTTTATTCCTACTGTTTTTTTCTTAAACATAACTCCAATATCTTCATAATAAACAATAAAATAATTACTGTTGTCTTGGGCGTCTGCACAACCTCCAAATACATTCTCAGCCTGCGCTCATATGACAAGGACTGTAATGTGGCCAATTAATCTTGGGGGTCTACAGAGTGCTGGCCGTTCTGTCCTGATTGTATCCAAACTGACTATGAAGATGACCAAAATGACTGAGTGATCCTGCCCGCTTAAGAACGCTTCAATTACTGGGCACATTTTGGACCTAAAAAAACAAAGTAATTACTATTTTCAAACAACTGGATTTCCAAGGCCTGCTGCTTCTCTGTAGATTGAAAGAAAGCGGCTCCAGGTCAGTGGGTGCTGTAACGGGAAGACCCTGGAATTGGAATCTGAGGCCACCTACGTTGACCTTGACCACTTTACTAGGTTTTCTCTGAGCCTCAACCCTCAAATATACAACAGGGGTAATAATAGTACTTAAGGGCTCACACGGTCATGAGGATTTGATGCAGTCGTATTGGAAAACGCCAGTTTGAAAATGGCACAGCAGTGTGCAATATCATTTCTCTTTTATTATCGACATTGCTTTACAAGTAATTGCGATCTTAGCCCTGGCCATCTTTCCGTAACACTTTGTCAGGGAAAACTTCAGCTTTGTTAATCAAGGAATGAAAGGAAGGGAAGGAACTGAAGAGTCTGGATAGATCAGTAAGCCCAGGACATTTCTCTCCCTGGTTCCTACAAAGGTATGAATTCTTCAGCATGTTTTAAAAACACTCACGTTTCCCAGGCCAGCGCAGACAGCAGTGTGTTTCCTGGCTTGCAGGTTTCCTGGTGGTGACTTTGCTCCCGGCACTGTGGCTTGTTACCCCAGGGGGTTCCTCCTGCCACCCCAGGATTTAATTCTGGGTGACTTTCCTGGGAAGGGGTGGGGAGGGTCCGGGGAGGACTGTGATGGGTGTGTCCACGTAGCCCCGGGGACACCTTTAGAGGAAGGAGAGACCAGAGCGCTGATGGCTGCTCCGGCCCGGTTGGGTGTGCAGATCTCGGGGGTAACCCAGAACCCCCGGCCCCTGCCTCAGGCTGCTTATCTTCTCAAGCTCTCTGTCTCGACTTTAGAGATTATGGAGTTTCAGGCAGCCAGGCTCAGACAAGTCACAGCCACACTTGAAGAATAACCCTCCCGTTCAATTTGGAGTGAAATTTAATGGCATCGATGAACAATTTGCTATCGATTTTTAAATAGACATTATTTTTTAAGCCAGTCTTAGCTTCACAGCAGAATTGGTCAGAAAATACAGAGTTATGGTCCTGCCCCCGACTCACACACACGCCACCAGAGGGCCCGTGTGTCCCAATCGATGAACCTACGTGGACACATCGTTAGCACCCAGAGTGCACAGTTCACACCAGGGCTGACTCCGGTGCTGGGCATTCTGGGAACGGGACAGATGTCTCACCTCCACCACTGCAGCACACACAGGGTAGTTTCACCACCCTGCAGACCCTCTGTGCTAGGCCGATTCATCTCTCAATAATTTGCTATGATTTTTTTTTTAATCCTAATTTTTACCTCTCAGTTGGACATTATTCTTACTGAAACCTGAAGGTAATTTGGTCTCGGTGACTTTGTTCTGATAATTACTATCAGCAGATGAATTAAAGCTGTGCATTGGAATGTTCAAACGTTTTATTTGAACACAGTGATGCTTTGAAGATGCTCACCGTGCACCACATAGCAGATATATTCTGATAAAAGTTTTTATGTTGTGGCAGGCGATTTCTGTTAGTTGGTTGGTGGAATTTAAGAAGCAATTTCCAAGAGTACAGTACCTTGAGTGGGGTAATTTGATATCATATTAAATGCTACTCTCTAGAAATAAAAACAAATGTCGCCAAGCCACACATGGCATTTAGAGTCACTAAAGCAGCCGGCTGTGTGAACTCATCTCCGATGGCCTCCCAGTCCCATTGGGGAGGTGGAAGGGCCTGACCTTGTAATCTTGCAGGAATTGGAGGTCCAAGGATCTGCTTTCATCATCAAAGCTTTATGTTTCGAGAAAAACAATACGTAAGCAGTGAGCGTTTATCGTACAGGCAACTGTTTCGAGCCAACCTGATTAGGCCTTCATTATATTACACAAGAACGCCCTTCAGATGATGCTCAAGATGATTCTGTTGTCTGTGAAGTTTTTCCCCCACCTTTTTTTTATTTCTTTCTCAGCTTGTCTTCAAAGGAATTAAAAGTTCTGATTTATTTCCAGGCCTTTATAAAAAGCTCCGTGAAAAGCAAATACTATTTGTAGTGGTGACAGGCAATTAGCAAAGCATTTAGATTTATTCTGAGGCACTCGTGAAAGTGGTGTTTTATTTTTCTTTTACAGGAGTTTTAAAAATTCACTTGAAGGCAATGGACTGAGATTGCTTCTGTCGTCCCAAGGACCAGCGGGATCCTGGCGAGGTGTGGGATTCCAAGTTTCAGTTGCCACAGTATCAAAGTCTTAGCCATCTCCTCATTTCCAGATCTTTTTCTAATAAAATCACTGTTTAAATGTCTCACTTTGACTTTATTTACTCCCTTAAATTCCTCCAATGTGTAAAATCGATCTCAAATAATCACTAACTTGTGTTGAATCACAGCACAGTACTGGGTATCACGGTGACTTTGTATCTTATGGAATGTGGCTTCTTATTGAATATGGTTTCGTGAGGGTACTCGGGGGAAGACATTGTGACCTTCCTTTCAGGGGGAAGAGGGAGCAGTTCAGAATAAACACAATGATAGTGGAAACCGTCAGGGGAGGCTGGGATTCCAGGCCCAGTTTGCGCTGTGCAGGTGCCCAGGTCATTCCTGAGGGTGGCCTCATATCTCCATTCGGAGCTTGCTTGTTTTCTACCAGTGAAATTAATTTCCTCTGATTCCCTTCCAAGTATTCTCCTCCTGCCTAATCTGTACTTTCTTTAAAGCATCACTTAGAATCTTTGATTCTCAGATCATTTCGGGTTGAAATAATCTCTCTGTGAGATATTTCCTGCATTTGATGTCCTGACATTGACTTTACATCAACTTACAGTCAATATTAAAATGAAACTCACAATTACAATGTCCAAGTCATCATTTCTTGAGTTAGGAAAATACTCCTGAGCTGGGCATGGCAGCTCATGCCTGTAATCCCAGCACTTTGGGAGGAGGCAGAGGTGGGAAGATCACTTGAGCCCAGGAGTTTGAGATCAGCCTGGGCAATGCAGGGACATCTCATCTCTAAAAAATAAAAATAAAAAAATAAAAAAATAAAAAAATATTAGCAGGGCATGGCGGCATGTGCCTGTGGTCCCAGCTACTTGAGAGGCTGAGGTAGGAGGATCGCTGAAATTGAGGCTGCAGTAAGCTGTAATTGTGCCACTGCTCTTGAGTCTGGATGATAGAGTGAGGCTCTGTCTCAAAAAAAAATACTCCCATGCTCTTTCAAAACTGGTTTTCTCCTAAGGGATCTATTTCTATACACATACACACACACACACACACACAATCTTCTATACATACACATATATCACGCATATATACATATGCACAGACACACAAACACATGTAAGGAAATAAACGGTTATAATCAAGCCTTTAGCATGTGTCATTTTATTTTCTGTACAATACCATTAACAATTTGATATCATATGTTATCATTTTTAAATATTAAAAATCTTGCTCATACCAGCAATATGTAACATAGCATATTAATAGCTATATAATATCAATCATCAATTATTAACCTATGGTTAATTAATAATTAATTAATAATTAATGATTATAACTACGTTAACAATCACCTTTAATAACTATATTCTTGTAATGACTATATTGTTAATAACAACCATAATATTGCTAACTCTGTTGTGATGGTAACTGTAGGGCATGGTGGTGTGGTCTAGGTTGGAGTACTCTGTGAATAGCCACAGCAGCTGCAGCAGTGACTGACTAAGCACCTCTTCTGTGCCCAGCACTGCACAAAGCCATCGGGAGCATCATCTCCTTAGCTTCATGGCAGCCCTGAATGGCCGCAGGAGACTCCTTTACGGGTGAGGAGCAACTGCAGGACCCATGGGGTGGTGGAGGGGCAACCCCGTGCCTGGTGCCTCCCACACCAGAGACCCCCTCGGGAGCCTGGTTCTCACTGCAGGGCAGCTTTGATCACCCCACACTCCACACGTTGTGATGTTTCTTGCCTTTTCCACAGAAGGCCTGTTTCTTTTTGTAGATGCAAAGACAAGTGTTATGGGTGACTTACTAAAATCCCTGCAAATGTGCTATGGGACAGTGATCAGATATTCCCCAATATTTAGTGAAGATTTAATTTCTGGTATCTGGCCCTGTTTTCCTCAAGAGCCACTGTAAATTATCGTAAGTTCCAATATTTTGGCATCTAATCAACAGCTTCTTTATTGCCTCTGATATGAAGAAATGGTGTATATATTTTTAATCAATAATCCATATGTGTTCTGATATTTCATTAATACAGTGTGTAGAATTTGACCTAAGTATTTTCGTGGAGGAGAAGATGAATTAGAAATGCGATCACTAAAACATGGTTTCAGTATAGATGGAAAGCACTGGAGATACTCATACATTTTTAAGATTCCAAAAAGATCTTTACAAAGAATCTTTAATGGCACCGGAGAATATGGAGCATATAAGATTTAGTTAAAAGGAGAGTATTAAATGTATTCAAATCTGTTAGAATATGAATTTTTTCTTTATTTTAAAAAGTACTAGGAAATACCAAAATGGTGGTAGCCATTTACAGCTATTATCTCTGGGCTTGGAGATTTAGAATGATTACTACCTTCCGTTTTACACTTTTATGCATTTTCAAAATTTTCTACAGTGAGCCTGTGTTTCATTTATAATTAAAGAAAGATGTGGCTAAACTAACAAAGATCGCAAAGATAATTAAGTGACGTTTTTCCACGGGCATTTTATCAGTACGAAAGTTCTGGAAGGTACTGTGCTCTCAGTTAAAGCCCTTTTTATGTCACTATTTGTACTCACGGCCTCACAAACCTTCTTCAAGGAAATCACACAGCATACCTGGCTCCAGCCTTATCAAAAATCTCTGCTCTCTTTTTAAATTCCGGTTTAAAACCGTTGTTAAGAAAGACACTTGCCGGGGACTTTTCCTTGAGGTGTTTTTTCATGTCCGTTAATTTTCTACTTGCCTCAAATTTTCCTTTGACTTTAGGAGATTTGATTTTTATTGTCTTCTTAGGAGCTTGAGGGCGTAGGGTATGAATACCCTAGCATTTTCCCCTGTAGACTCTTATTTAAATTTAGATTATGACCACATGAAAAATTTGTTGGGAAAAGCAATCAGTA
This sequence comes from Theropithecus gelada, assembly GCF_003255815.1. NCBI lineage: Eukaryota > Metazoa > Chordata > Mammalia > Primates > Cercopithecidae > Theropithecus > Theropithecus gelada. Next base: position 2,902,919 of record NC_037677.1, on the reverse strand, counting down.
GGGCCATATGTTAGAGTTTCAAAAGTCACCCTAATTTCCATTTAACTCACATCATAAAAATCACCCTCCCATTCAATCAGACTATTATAAGGTGTTTTAGATGAGTGATGAGCGGGTGCCTGCCAAACGCAAGCTAGTAAGAAGGCCTTGATCTTCCCAAGAGCTATACGTTTTTGTCTTTCCTACATTTCTCTCTCGCGCCTCTCTTTTTTTTCTCTCTCTCTCTCACTCACATACTGCCCAAAGCAAAACCATAAAAAAGAAAGCTCTTAAGAGTCCATAAAAGTGTGAGTAAGACTTTAAATTTTATTTTTATTTACTAGAAATTTATGGAACAGGAGCCGAGGCACCGTCATGATTCATCATCCGCATCCCATTTCTGCCCACGGCTCCGACACGCACATGTTCCGTGTGGACTGACTCTTACTCTAGAAAGAACCAGAGCTCCGTGGGAGAACAGCGAGCTCTCGGTTGTGTCCGCAATGACCCCCAACCAGTGTGTGTTCCGATGGCTTTCATGTCTACTGTGTACTGCCATAATAGTTAACAATTCCTTATGTGATTCACCCAGGTTGGTTAGAGGAAGGCTTCATTGCTGGTTAGATAATGATGAGATGCCATCCATTTAGCTAGCCCAGTGATTCATGGTTCATCTTAGCATTGCCTGCCAGTGTGAATGACCTGTGTATGGTGTTGCAGTAGCTTTGAAGGGATAGCTCGTTGCGTGACACTTACGTGTTTGGAAAAGCCATCAGTACCACCATGGACTTGTTTCAACAGCCGCGTTACTTGCCATCTTGCTGTTGAGTTTAACGCTGCTCACAACACTGAATCTTTTGGGGTGACCAACCTCCTCTCATAGACATCTGATTCTTTCTTTTTTCTTAATTTTTATGCTGGATTCAGGGGGTACATCTGCAGATTTGTTACACAGATATATTGCATGGCACTTAGGTGTGAGATACAAATGATCCCATCACCCAGGTAGTGAGCATAGCAGCCAATTCATAGTTTTTCAGCCCCTGCCGCTCTCGTCCCTCTAGTAGTCCTCACTGTTCATTGCTCCCCTCTTTATGTCCATATTTATCCAATGTTTAGCTCCTACTTATAAGTGAAAATATGCGATATTTGGTTTTCTGTTCCTATGTTAATTGACTTAGGATGATGGTGTCAACAGAGCTCAGATGTTTGGCCATAGAAATGACACGTACCCGTGTTGCTGCAAAGAACATGATTTTACCATCTTTTATGGCTGCATAGTATTTCCTGGTGCATATGTACCACGCTGTTTTATCCAGTTCCCTGTTGATGGGCCCCTGGGTTGGTTCCATGGCTTTGCTATTGTGAATAGTGCTGTGATGAACCCATATCTTTTTTGCAGAACGATTTATTTTCCTTTGGATTGGATTGCTGGGTCAAAGGGTAGCTCTTTTTACTTCTTTGAGAAATTTTCAAACTGCTTCCCAGTGGCTGAACTAATTTACATTCCCACTAGCAGTATAGAAGCATATCCTTTTCTCCACAGCCTCGCCAGAATCTATTGTTTTTTGAGTTTTTAATAATAGCCATTATGGGCGGTGTGAGATGGTATCTCATTGCGGTTTGATTTGCATTTCTTTGATGATTAGTGATGTGAAGCGTTGTTTCATGTTTGCTGGCTGCATGCATGTCTCACAGACACCTGATTCTTACACCGTGAAAAGAGTTCTAGTGTCTCTTATTTATGTTGTAAGGACACCCATCATGGTAAAGCATGTTGCATTACTCTGTCCCTGCATAGGTTTAAGGAAAGCAATTGAAATGTGTTTCGTTCACTACCAGAGGCTACAAATTACGCATAAATATTATCTGGTAATTCAATCACATTTGAAGTTGGAGGTTAGATATATTTTGCCTGTTACGAGAATTGGCCTGGTGAAAAAACAATCAAAGATTCAAAAATTCATAACCCAAGAAGAATAGGTTCACCAAAGGAAGAAGTTTTCAAAGTTTTCAGTTTCATTTTCTAACTTTGGTTATTAACGTTCTTCAAATGACTTTATGAATTTAGAAATCTACTTGATTTGGGTGCGTGCTTCCCTTGCTGGAAGGGTGGACTTCCAACCACTTCCAGTAGTTAGGAATTTCCTGGAAGTTTTACTTCAGGACCCACTTTTCAGTGGGTTGATATTAATTTCCTGTTAACAAATAAACCCTAAAAGAGCAAAGGTAGTTCTCTCCCCAGGCCTCTAGAAGCCCCTAGGTGACATGTTGAGTCTCCTGTTCTTGGTTTGTGGAGCAAACCACATTTTGATGAATGCTTGCATGGATTTGCAAGAAGCTTTGGAAACTCTACTCAGATCTTTATTGCCACCAGTTTACAGTATATGTGTTTGTGTCTATGACTATCCATGCAAACAAAGCAAGGTGCTGCAGGTTCAGATGTGCCTGCTGATGAGAGAATGGCCTTCGTGGAAGAGGGGTGAACGGTCTTTATTTCCAGGGTGTTTCCCTCTCAAACATTCAGTTACCCCGGAGTTTTCCTGCGAATACTTGGACAGGCGTGGATTAGAGTTTTCATTTTTCTTCCAAATTCAGATAGAGCCCAGATATTTAGCCACAGAAACGACATCTAGGAACCACTTAACTTGTGGAATTCGGCTCTGGGGAGAACACAGGGATACACACACAGACGCAAACACACACACATGCTTTTTTTCCCCACTGAGAAGTTCGTTTGGTTTTTGTTTTTGAGACAGAATCTTTCTCTCTTGCCCAGGTTTGAGTGCAGTGGTACAATCAGTCATGGCTCACTGCAGCTTCGACCTCCCACGCTCAAGCAATCCTCCCACCTCAGTCTCTTGAGTAGCTGGAACTACAACTGTGAGCCTCCACGCCCGGCTAATTTTCGTATTTTTTTGTAGAGACAGGGTTTCACCATCTTGCCCAGGCTGGGTCTCAAACTCCTGAGCTCAAGTGATCCGCCCTCCTTGGCCTCCCAAAGTACTGGGATTACAGGTGTGAGCCACCATGTGCGGCCTCCATTATGGAGTATTTATTTCTTTTTTTTTTTTGAGACGGAGTCTCGCTCTGTGGCCCGGGCTGGAGTGCAGTGGCACGATCTTGGCTCACTGCAAGCTCCGCCTCCCGGGTTCATGCCATTCTCCTGCCTCAGCCACCCGAGTAGCTGGGACTACAGGTGCCCGCCACCTCGCCCGGCCACTTTTTTGTATTTGTAGTAGAGACTGGGTTTCACTGTGTTAACCAGGACGGTCTCGATCTCCTGACCTTGTGATCCGCCCGTCTCGGCCTCCCAAAGTGCTGGGATTACAGGTGTGAGCCACCGTGCCTGACCTCCATTATGGAGTTTTTATTCCTTTAATTATTATTTGCAGAAAACATGGGCAATCTTCATTTCAATAAGGTAAAATAAACAACCTGTTTCAGCAGTTTCAATTTTTATTAAAAGAGAAAACTGACTGAGTTCTCAAGTAAAAATATATTATTGAAAAAAGACTCAATTTTAAATAAAGAAAATCAATTTCTAATTCTTTTAAAGTCATTAGAAAATATTTAAAAACATACATAAATAAATGAGGGATTTGTGGAGAATATGTACACCTCTCATTTCAAACGTCATTTGCATATATGCTGTTTAGAAACATTAAAAAGAATGACATGCATGTGCCTCCAGTAAACATTTGCTATGTTCAGGGCTCCTTGTAAAATCGTGGAAGTGTTGCTTTCCTTTTAAGATTGCCAAAATAATGGTGCATTCAGGGAAAGTATGAAGCATTCCGGGATTTACATGCTATTGCCATCTTTCTGTAAGTTCTGAATAAAATATAAATTAAGATAAAAATAGCCCTGGAACATCTTTCAACCAAACTAGCCCGTTGTGCACAAGCCTACCATGAACACACTTTCAAAACCCTTGGAATGCATTCCGCTGCCACCTAATGTTTTACTAATATTTAGAAATACTCTCACGGTAGGAGTTTGCAAATTTTCTCCCTAGAACTTGGGTAAACTGTATTAACATAATTCCAAATCCGATTGCTTTGATGTGGTAAAGGACAGAAGGCAGCTTTGCTATTTGCAGTCATGAATTTGAGAAGAAATAAAGAACATTGGGAGGATCCATGAAGATCTCTTAAGAATAATGATTGTTTTTCAAATATATTTATTCTCAGTGTAGTATTTTGTAGCCCCAATATATGCAGTGTCTGCACAATGCCCAAATAACACTGCTATGAGTAATCTGAGGCAGAAAGAAGAGTATAACACATTCTCATATGCTCATCACCGAATTTCAGCAAACATCAAGACTCTGCTACATTGTTCCCCTTCCCTTCCCTTCCCTTCCCTCCCCTTCCCTTCCCTTCCCTTTCCTTCCCTTCTTTGTCTTGTCTTATTCTGTGACCCAGTCTGGAGTGCAGTGGCATGATCTCAGCTCACTGCAGCCTCAGCCTCCCGAGTTCAAGTGATTCTCCTTCCTCAGCCTCCTAACTAGCTGAGACTATAGGCATGTGCCACCACATCCAGCTAATTTTTTTTTTTTTTTTCAGTAGAGACAGAGCTTCACCATGTTGGCCAGGTTGGTCTCAAACTCTTGACCTCAAGTGACCTTCCCACGTTGGCCTCCCAAAGGACTAGGATTACACGCATGAGCCACTGTGCCCTGCCTCTTTTCTTTTTCTTATGAAATTATTTTAATGGAATCCTCATTAAACTTCATTTCATCCCTACACACTTCACCATACATTGTTAAACAATACGGATATTCTCTTACAATGGCATTACCAAATGTTACACAATTAAGGTAGTGCTTTTCAGTATTATCTAATGTCCAATCTACAATACAATTTCCCCAGTTGTCTCAGCAACATCTTTTTGCGGTTGATTTGAGTTAGAATCTAAATAAGGTCCACGCATAGGGAAGGGTTCTAGATGGCCCCCAGCTTTCTGTATCTCCCCTCAGTTCTGCCTTTTTCTCCCTGCCGTTGACTTGACGAACGTCTCCTGATGGTGAATTTTATGTGTCAATTTGGCTGGACCAGGGTGTTTAGATGTTTGATCAGATGCTGTTCTGGATGTTTCTATAAGGTGTTTTGGGATGAGATTAACATCTAAATTGGTGAACTTCAAGGAATGTAGATTGTCCTCCCTAATGTGGACTGGCTCATCCAATCAGCTGAAGGCCTGAATAGAGCAGAAGACTGGCCTCCCCTCAGAGAAGGAATCCGGCAGCAGGCAGCCCTCAGACGTCCTTTGCAGCCCCGGTTCCTCCCTGGGTCTCCAGCTGCCCTGCAGGTTTTGGATTTATCAGCCTCCATAACTGTGTGAGCAGAGACTGCTCAGGGTTCAAATAAGGCAAGCACCAACCTGTAACCAAAATACAGCTGTTCTGTACCTTACTGCTGATTCCTGTACGTCACTTTACTTTTTTTGTCTGCAAATTTGTTCAGACCGTGAAGCATCCCGGGACTCTCTCTGAATCTGCTGTGATTCTGGGGGCTGCCCGATTCATGAATTGTTCATTGCTCAATTAAACTCCTTTAAATTTAATTTGGCTGAAGTTTTTCTTTTACCAGGATGGATCAGAGCAAGTGCGGACTGCATTTGGACATCAAGATGAAATCACATCTCAGCCACTTCCCAGGCAATTTGTCCTTAAGAATTTGTGGAGTTGTCAAACCAGCTTAAATTCTACACTTGGTGGATTTTCTTTAATTACACATGCATTGTGCTAAATTCCCAGATGGAAGCAATGCCACCTTTTAAGGTAGCATACTGATTTTGCCTAGAGTGAACATCTCTGTTTACTTCTATAAACCAAAAAGTGTCTGAGACAGATCTCAATCAATTTAGAGGTTTGCTTTGGCAAGTTTCAGGACCATGGCCAGTTACACAGCCTCAGGAGGTCCTGAGAACATGTGGGCAAGGTGGCTCCGTTACAGGTTATACATTTTTGGAAGACGGAAGTTACAGGCAAAGGTATACATCAATACATAGAAGGTACACATTGATTCGGCCCCTGAAAGGCAGGACGTCTTGAAGCAGGAGGGGGCTTCCTGGTCATAGGTGAATTCCAATTTCCTGAGTGGCAGTTGGTTGAAAGAGTTAAGCTCTGCCTTAAGAGTTGAAGGCAGCTTGAGTTTTAAGGTAAGGAGCGAGGTGTGGAAGCCAAGGTTCTTGTCATGCAGATGAAGGCTCCAGATAGCAGGCTTCAGAGACAATAGATTTAAATGCCTTTCATCAGAACTTAAAAGGCACCGGATTCTTGGTTAATCTCTTTTGGATCAGGAAAAGACCTGGAAAGGGAAGGGAGTTCTCTGCAAGATGTAAATTTCCTCCACAAGGGATGACCTTGTAGGGTCATTTCAAAATATGTCAAGGAAATACATTTTAGGGTAAAATACTTTTATTTCCTTCAGGGCCGGCTACCTGTCATGTTGGTATCTTATAGCTACAAAGAGTCTGTTCTGTCAGTCTTAGGGTCTCCATTTTAATGTCAGTACTATTTATTATACCTGAACTCCAAAAGGAAGGGGTGTAACAAGGCCCGTCCCACCCTCTCTTCCCATCAGGGCCTGAACGAGTTTTTCAGGTTTACTTTGGAGTCCCTGAGATGGGAGTTCATTCAGTCAACTGGGAGGCTTAGAATTTTAATTTTGGTGTACACTTCCCACCTGGGCAGGAGGCTGTTCATGCTAACACTCTGTATTCAGGATTTTGATTCTAACTGAAAACTGGTTCCAACATGGGTCTTCCCAAGGCCTCCCACGCCTCACTTTCCTGCTCTGTGGCTTTCTGCTTAGCTATTCTCTCATGCGAGGCCATCCTCTCTCCTTTGCCTGTGCCTATGACCCTATGCCGATGTCACTACGGGCATAACCACTGACTAAGTGGAATACGCCCTTCCACAGCAGAAGCATGTGATTTAGAACCAGGCCATTATTATCCAGAGAGAGAATTGGGGTTGACAAAACCGTGCTGCTGCCAAGGAACTGAGAAGGGCCGCTCAGGCTCTGAGGTGGGGATGCCGGGGGAGCTGCATGCATCCAGGCCATTGCCAGCTGCTGACAGAAGCCCTTAGTCCCTCAGCAGCGGCCTCACTGCTGTCTAATTTTGGATGACAAAGGCACAGCATCTTGTGACGTGTGTGAACATTTGACTTGCTATAACTGATGGTCAAGAATCAGAGCCCAGGAGGAAGAAACCCTAAACCCACTAAGTAATGACAGTAGCTGTGGCCACTCTCCTGTCTCCATCCCACCAGGTGTGCAGCCAGGTGTGTGACCAGGTGTGCGGCCAGGTGTGTGGTGAGGTGTGCTCTAAGCAGCAAGCCTGAGAGATGGGGGGTGGATAGTTACCTTGCAAAAGTTTTGAGAGAACTGCTACTCATGACTGTCTATAAGCCATGGCCTCAAAGAGGTAACTTTATGCCCTGAAAAGAACTGAATGCCCGCTTAGGTAATCACCTTACAAAGCTTTCACATAGTGACCCTATAGTAATGCCTAAAAGCGGGCATTAGCTCATGTCATACACAACACTGTGTCTCAGGAGTGAGGAGCCTGCCCGTCCAGAGGCCTGAGGATGACTGCCTTTCCCATGAAAAAGTGGACGGAGGGAACTGGGATGGTCCCTGGACTGTTGGTTTGGAATCAGAGGGTCTTCCCCATGCTGGACTCTCATACTAACCCCAGCCATCAGGGGTTCCCCACCCCTGCCCGTGGCTGAGACCCTGCCTCCCTCTGGTGGGGGGTGGTGGATGTGGAAGACTTCTTGGTCCACTGGTGGAGATGGAAGGTCCAGGATGCTTCCATTGGGTTCAAACAAGGATAGACGTGCATCGCTCAGGCTACCGGACGTGTGGGAGGAACTCTGTCCCCAAAAGATATGTCCCTCTGAAAACTCAGAAGGTGCTCTCTTTTGGGAGAAGGGCCTGCACAGATGTAACTAAGGCATAAGGATCACTCAAAATGAGATCATCCTGGATTAGGGTGGGTCCTAAATCTAATGTTGGGCTTCCTTAAAAGAGACAGAAAAGGAGAAGACAGAGAGAAACAGAGGGGAGAAGGCTACATTGGGATGGAGACAGAGATTGGGGTGATGGGTCTGCAAGCCAAGGCCAGGATTCTCCCCACAGCCTCCAGAAGGAACTGATCCTGAGGATGCCTTGACCTCAGACTCTGGCCTCTAAGACTATGGAGTATAAATTGCTATTATTTTAAGCCCCTCAGTTCATTACACCAGCCCTGTGGAGACAAACACAGCAGCTTGAACTAATGCCCTTCCTAGTCCTTAGCCAAGGTGTTCCAGATCAGTCAGCATCTTTTTCTTTCATTAATTTATAAAGCATTAGACTCAAGAAATGTTCCAGGAAACACTCTCTTTTACTCCTGGGTCATAGAGTATAAAATTACACCATTAGAGATTCATTCTTCAGGTTTGAAAGCCCTATTTCTGCCTGGGAGGGATAGTGTACCAAACATCCAACACTGTAGGGAGAATTACGATAAGCTTCGGTCACTGGCAAGAGGGTCTTGCATTATGTGGGAACCCGTGGTGAACAGGGACATTAGCAACCAGAGGGTAGGACATGGTAGGTAGTGACCCTTGCAGGAGGCCATCCTCTGCAGGCCTCCAGAGCTCCCATGTGTCTTGCTGGCTGTGCCAAGACACTGAGGCCCCAAGCTCTCTGCTATCCAGCCCATTTCTCACACTGTTTATGTAGCTTGTCATCTTGAGGGATGAGATCATCACTCTGTCTTCCCCACAGACAGCAGCAGGCTTGCTTACTGCTTGCTACAAAAACTGGGTTCCCACTTCTACACTGCTGGTGGTAATGTAAACTAGGACAGCCACTATGAAAGACAGTCTGGAGATTCCTTAAAGAACTAAAAGTAGAATGACAATTTGATCCAGTAATCCCACTACTGGGTATCTATCCAGAGGAAAAGAAGTCATTATACAAAAAGGATACCTGCGCATGCTTATAGCAGCACAATTCACAATCGCAAAAATGTCAAATCAACCCAAATGCCCACCAGTCAACGAGTGGATAAAGAAGCTGTGGTATATTTCCATGATGGAATACTACATCGCCATACAAAGGAATGAATTAATGGCATTTACAGCAACCTGGATGAGATTGAAGACTGTTTTAAGTGTGCATGCATCTGTGTTTACTAAACCCTCCTAGTGACCCTGGGAGGCAGGGATTGTGTTGTTTTAATGATGTGGGAACCTGGGAACACAGGCAAAGCAGCTCACCAGGTCCACAGAGCAGGAAGGTGGCGCATGAGACATGAGGCCGAGAGGCTGGCCCTCCAATCTCTGCTTTTCTTAGAGTCTAAGATGGAACTCAAAGGAAATGAGGGGGTTTCTGCCTCCACTTCCTCCTCACTTATTTCCTATTACTGCTTTGAGATTTGAAGGATGATAAGGGAAAAAGAGAGGCTCAGAGAGAGAGAGGAAGAGAGGGAGACAGAAGGGAGGTGTGAACAGCACAAGCAGACCCTGACAGCTCAGCTCCTTGGTGTGGGTTTCAGAGAAAACAGGGGCATTGGTTTGTGCACTGAAAAGTCCAGTTGTCACCTGGGACTTGGGCGCTCATGTCCCCGAGGATGGTGATGGCATCATGCGGAGCCGTCCTGTACCTGAGGCAGCAGCAGGGAGAATGTGTGCCCCTGTGTGCTTCATCTCTCAGCTTTCTGTGGCTCATTCATTTTCTAGAATATTAAAGCAGATAAACAAATGTTGAAAATTAAAAAGTAGGAGTATTAAAGCTCATAACCTTATTTTAAATGGAAATATTTTACCTATACTTAAATCAGAATTTATTATAATTTTACCTATTGACTTTAAACGATGCAAAGCCATCAGTAATCTTTTTAAAACATCTTTCCATCTTTCCTTCATTTTCAAATGAGTGTTGCAAATGAAATCAAATGAAAGAAGGAGTATGTGAGATAGATTTAAAATGTTAGCAAAAGGTAGGAATATTCTTCCTGAATTTGAAAATGAATGAAAAGGAAAAGGTAAAAAAATAGAAATGTATGAATCACCACACTAGAGTATCAATTATTCTGGGAAAAGGGAAATTAAATAGAAATTTACATTATAGAATGTCTTAGTTTAACATTTGAAGTGGAGAAATGCAAAATTAAAAAACTGTCTTCAGATTTTGAATTTTTATTGAAGATATTCTGCATGAATACATTTGATTTTCAAAAAGCAGCCACTGACTCGACGCTAAAACATTCTGATGATTTAAGTTCTGGTCAGACTTCCTCTTAAATAGGTGGTTTTGAGAAACCTGTTACGTCAACTGTTTGTAATATAAAATCAGCATCATGTTGATATCTTTTTTAAAAATTCTATTATGTGTCGGTGGTGAGTATGTTTTTATTATTATTATTTATTTTTCTTTAAGTCCTGGGATACATGTGCGGAACGTGCAGGTTTGTTATATAGGTATACATGTGGCATGGTGGTTTGCTGCACCTATCAACCTGTCATCTAGGTTTCAAGCCATGCATGCATTAGGTAGTTGTCCTAATGCTCTCCCTCCCCTTGTCCCCCATCCCCCAACAGGCCCCAGTGTGTGATGTTCCCCTCCCTGTGTCCATGTGTTCTCATTGTTCAACTCCCACTTATGAGTGAGAACATATGGTGTTTGATTTTCTGTTCCTGTGTTAGTTTGCTGAGAATGATGGCTTCTAGCTTCATCCATGTTCTTGCAAAGGACATTAATTCATTCTTTTTTATGGCTGCATAGTATTCCATGGTGTACTATAAAGACATATGCACAGTATGTTTACTGCAGCACTATTTACTATAGAAAAGACTTGGAACAAACCCAAATGCCCATCAATGGTAGACTGGATAAAGAAAATGTGGAACATATACACCATGGATGTCTTCTAAAAGTCATTTGTGAGTTTTGCTTAGTAAAATTTTATCTCAGTTTGGAAGAGGTCATCGGAATTTTTAACAATATAAGTCACAGTAGTATCATGTAAAAAGAGTTTCGGTAAACTGAAGTTAATTAAAAAAATTTAAGATTGTTACCTGGTCTGGAGAAATGGACAAATATGGCAATTATGTCATAGAAAACGAGGTAACCCAAGAAGTAGATTTAGAAAATACTATTGATGAATTTGCTTCTATCAAATTCTGGGAAGTGAAATTTTTATTTATTATTTATTTATTTATTTATTTATTTTGAGATGGAATGTCACTCTGTTGCCCAGGCTGGAGTGCAGTGGTACTATCTTGGCTCACTGCAACCTCTACCTCCTGGGTTCAAGGGATTCTCCTGCCTCAGCCTCCCAAGTAGCTGGCATAACAGGTGTGTGCCAACATGCCCAGCTAATTTTTGTATTTCTAGTAGAGATAGGGTTTCACTATGTTGGCCAGGCTGGTCTTGAACGCCTGACCTCAAGTGATCTGCCCACCTTAGTCTCCCAAAGTGCTGGGATTATAGACAAGCCACTGTGGCCGGGAAACTAAAATTATAATAAATTTTGTTTTTGGTATAAATACAATACTTAAAATAATGCTGTGAGTTTTAACACACCCACTTTTAAATTGTTTTCCACATTTTCTTTCTTTTTTTTTTGAGACAGAGTTTCTCTCTTGTTGCCCAGGCTGGAGTGCAATGGCCTGATCTTGGATCACCGCAACCTCTGACTCCCGGGTTCAAGTGATTCTTCTACCTCGGCCTCCTGAATAGCTGGAATTACAGGCATGCGCCACCACGCCGGGCTAATTTTGTATTTTTAGTAGAGATGGGGTTTCTCCATGTTGGCCAGGCTGATCTTGAACCCCTGACCTCAGGTGATCCGCCCACCTCGGCCTCCCAAAGTACTGAGATTACAGGTGTGCGTCACTGCACCCGACCCTGTTTTCCTTATTTTCAACGAGTTTAATGTCCTGGATAAAAATAAACTATTAAAGAAATTCATAAAAACATGCGTATGAGGCTGGGGGACATCTCTCTCCTGCCTCAGGCGCTGAACTGACTGAACACAACCCCATCCAATCCTGTCTTTACGGCAAATTTTGATATTTTGTTTATTGTGGACTTTTCTTGCACTCGTTTTGATTTTTAAAAAATATTGCATGAAACAGGATTCATCTTGGTGGCTGAGACCCTGGAACAACTTTCCTCACCCTGAACCCGACCCCTGTGGAGGTCTGCCGTGCGGGGCGGGTGGAGGTCTGCTTTGCCGGACGGATGCGGGGGCCATTCTGCTTGTCTATCACCAGGCCGCCCCTGTGCGGGCACATTTTTTGGCACAACTGTGTCTCCAGCTCCTCCTTCCCGGAAGCTGAGGCTTTTGAAATTGCAATGTGAGACGTCACAGAAGGTCTCTGCCTACACCCCACAGGGACGCTGACCTCTGGGAAGAACAGTTTTGGCTTGACCGGTTAAGATACCTGGTTTGAAATGTTTCAAATATTGGGAAATGTTGAGTATTTGAGGAATTAGGAGATTGTCCAGCTGGAATGAGGTTCACACGGGGTCAGGCTTCTTCTTCCCCGTTTTACAGGTCGTTTTCTTTAGCATGATGTTAAAACACGGACCCAAAGCCCCACTGGTCACATTGCAGGGAGTCCACCTCTCTCCACAAACACTTCTCAGTCTTAACATTGTCTAGAGGAGCAGACGAAGCCTGTGTGCTCAGAAGTACATTAGAAGCAGCATTTGCAAGAGGCTGTCTCCTCAGGCAGTGAGGGGGTGCAGGGCTCATCTCTTCTTCCAAGGATATGGAAACTTCCTGACGGGCAAATGCAAGAGATCAAGTCAGTGTCAGTAACCTGCCCTGGGCCTTTCTTGGTTTTTTAAGGTTAACAGATTTATTTTAAACTGTGTCGAACAAGGCAAGGTAGAAGCTTGCCTAGTAGCTGAGAGATAGAAATTGTCAAACCCAGTAGAGAATGGAAGACATTTCATGATCCCTTGAATTTCTTCTTCCCCCTGCACACCTGACATGAGGCACTCTAGACTGTGGATTCACTAGGGAATAATTTGGCTTTTGCCCCATGGAAGATGCACTTGCATCTGGGGGACTGTCTTTCCTATTTCCCTTTGTGCAGTTGTCTCTCACTTACCTTGAGCTGAGAGCCTTGTGTTATTTCGCTTTCTGGTGGATAATGTTAAATATTAACAGGGTCTTGCTCTGTCACCCAGGTTGGAGTTCAGGGATGCGGTCACGGCTCACTGCAGCCTCGACCTCTTGGGCTCGAATGATCCTCCTGTCTCAGCCTCCCAAATAGCTGGGACCACAGATATGTGCCACCACACCAAGCTCACCTTTTTACTTTTTGTAGAGATGAGGTCTCACTTTGTTGCCCAGACTGTTCTCAAACTGCTGAGCTCAAGTGATTCTCCTATCTTGGCCTCCCAAAGTGCTGAGATTACAGGCATGAGTGACCTGCCCAGTCTGTGAATGATGTTAAGTTAGAAAAATATGAAGATGAGCAACAACCACAACTGTTTTCAGGATCTTAGTTCAGTAATATTCTCTTAAGAAAACCAATATTCTGTTGTTAGTAAAAACAATAACAACAAGAAAGATGCAGTTTCTCTAAGTTTGTCTGGAAAGACGCAGATATTGCATAGGCAATTTACCCCAAATTAGGAACACACACAGAACACACAGCATGAGATTTCGGCATAAGTTTATGCCATTTTTTCTTCTCTATTGTGTTTATTGAAAGATGTTCTTATTCCAAGTTTTTGGAATCTAGTTTAGGATAATTATTTTCTTTTTCACCTATAATCTGCCAACCATTTTCTGTAGAGAAAAACATGGGCTCCCGTGAGTAAGAAGACAGGCCAGATAGATTTTATTTTATTTTAAAAAATATTTATTTATTTAGAGTCAGGGTCTCACTCACTCACCTAGGATGGAGTGCAGTGGCTCCATCACGGCTCACTGCAGCATCAACCTCCTGGGCTCAAGGGATCTTCCCACCTCATTCCCCTGAGTAGCTGAGACTGCAGGTGCATGCCACCATGACCAACTAATTTTTGTATTTTTTGTAAAGATGGGTGTATCAGTCTGTTCTCCCACTGCTATGAAGAAAATACCTGACAGTGGGTAATTTATAAATAAAAGATTTAATTGACTCAAAATTCCATATGGCTGGGGAGGCCTCAGGAAACTTACAATTATGGTGAAAGGCACCTCTTCACAAGGCAGCAGGAGAAAGAATGAGTGCAAGCAGGGGAAATGCCAGATGCTTATAAAACCATCAGATCTCATGAGACTCACTCATTATGAGTACAGCATGAGAGAAAGTACCTTTATGATTAAATTACCTCCACCTAGAATGACCTTGACATGTAGGGATTATTACAATTCAAGGTGAGATTTGGATGGAGACACAGAGCCAAACCATATCAACAGGGTTGTACCATGTTGCCCAGGCTGATCTTCAACTACTGAGCTCAAGAAATCTGCACCTCCTTGGTCTCCCAAAGTGCTGGGATTACAAGGTGTGAGCCACCATGCCCAATTGCCTGACAGATTTTAAATGCACAGATAAAGGTGGTGATGGAAAGAATCTTTAGCGGAATAGGGAAAAGTCTGCACAACAGTCACTGTCAAAAATGAGAGGTCTTGTTTATTCACATAGACTGATATGGTTTTGTTGTGTCCCCACCCAAATCTCATCTTGAATTGTAGTTCTCATAATCTCTATGTGTCATGGGAGGGACCAGGTGGAGATAATTGAATCATGAGGGCAGTTTCCTCCATCCTGTTCTCGTGAATTAGTTCTCACAAGATCTGACGGTTTTATAAGGGGCTTCCCCCTTTGCTGGGCACTCATTCTTTTCTTTCCTGCTGCCATGTGAAGAAAGACATGTTTGCTTCTCCTTCTGCCGTGATTGTAAGTTTCCTGAGGCCTCTCCAGACCTGCAGAATTGTGAGTCAATCAAACCTCTTTTTTAAAGAAATTACCCAGTCTTGGGTATTTATTAGTAGCATAAGAACACACTAATACAAACTGTCTAAAATAGTGCTTTCTAGTGATTGTTTTCCTTTAGCAGGAAATATACCTAACACTGCAATACAAATATGCTAGTTATAACCGAATCTCATCAGAATGTTTAAGGCATGAGATTTAGGGATAAGCTGTATTTCCTCATTAGACAGAAGCTCCTTTTTATTTCAACTTAAGTTGTGAAACTTTCTAAAAAATGATTCGGTTCACTGTGAACCTGCTGAACTTTGTTGTTATTGTTAAAATTTTAATGAGAGTCTGACCTCATTTCTCATTGTCTGGTAGAAATGTAGGAAATTGACCAAGAAGGATTCATGCTGTTACTCTAGATTTTTAAAAAATATGATTCCTCTTTTATAGCCATTTGCTTTTTTCTCCTAAAGGAGAAGTGCAGAAAAATCACAACTAATAAATGATTCTGGTCCAGAGTGTTTTTTACACTGTAGAGCTATGTGACATTTTTCTTCTTTTCTCATCTAGCTGATGTTGGTATGGTGTCTAATAGTTTGCAAAGCATCTTCATATATATTCCATTTCATTGATCCTCACAGGAAGCCTATGGGGCAGACAAAGGATATAGTGGCACTTTTGACAAATCCTCAGAGGCATTAAATAATGTGCCTGAGATCACACAGCTAACGTGTGGTTATGACTGAGTGTATATGTCACCCACAAGACATGCACTGAAACCCTCCCCTCCCCTCACCATGTGGCTGTATTTGGAGTGGAAGAGTAATTAAGGTTAATGAGGTCATAGATTGGGATCCTGATCTAGTGGCATTCATGCCTTTTTAAGAACACACCAGAGAGAGCTCTCTAGTTCTCTCTGCCCCACGTAAGGATACAGTGAGAAGACAGCCGTCTGCAAAACAGGAAGAGAGTCCTCACTGAACACTGTGCCAGCACCTGACCTTGAACTTCCAACCCCTAGGACTGAAAAATCAATGTCTGTTGTATTAATAAAACACCACTTTGTGGTATTTTCTATGGAAGCTTGAGCAGACTAAGAGATTTTGGTGCTGGGGGGCAGGGGTGCTGCTGTAACGAATACCTAAAAATGTGGAAATGGCTTTGAACCTGGGTAATAGGTAAAAAGCCTAGATGGCTGTGAAGGGCTTGTTGGTAGAAATATGGTTGTTAAAGGTGACTCTGGTGAAGGCTCAGAGAGGAAAGGGGAGAACTGGAGAGAAACCTTCTAGTATCTTAGAGAATGCAGGTATCATAGAATGTTATGGAAAAGCTGATTTTGAAGAGAACGCACAGGGTTTGTCTGAACATCCATTTGATAAAGAGATGAGTGTGGGTGGGAAACATGGCTTTAATCACCCACCTCAGCAGGATCCAGGAATAGAGACTGGATGACTCCCAGAGATCCTGTCAGCTTGAACCAGAGGGGACATGGTGGGGACAAAATAAAGGAAGGCATCAGACTGCTGGGATTCCACAGGAGGTGATCACGGAGCTATTCTGCTGCGTGTATGTTTTATCTTTCAGAAAAATGGAAGCATGACCCTTGATGGTAATTCAGAGATTATCAGGTCTGCCTCTTTGGTTTCTGTTTTAATGGGCCAGAACTCCATGGCTCAGAACATGGGGGGTGGGGTCACCCAGTAGAGCCCTGGGGTGATGCTGCCATCCCCCGTGGGCTGGAAGGAGGAGCATTAGCCAAATAAAATGTTTCTCAAGCCTTAAGGTCTAATACAATTTGCCTTACTGGATTCTGGGCTTGTCTGGAACCTGCTGCCCCTTTCTTCTTTCCTATTTCTCTCTTTCGGAATGAGAATGTGTATCCCTACTATTGTACTTTGGAGGGGCCTATTTATCCAGTTTCACTGGTTCACAGCTGTAGGAGAATTTTAGCTTAGGATGAATTGTGCCTTGAGCCTCACCTATATCAGGTTCAGATGACACTGAGATGAGACTCTAGACTTTAAGCTTCAGCACTGATGCTGGAGTGGGTGAAGACATTTGGGGATGTTGGGCTGGAATGAATGTACTTTGCATGCTAGGAGGTCATGAGGTTTTGGAGGTTGTAAATGTTTAGGTGGAATTTTATTAACTGAATGTTTGTGTCACCCCAACATTTGTATGTCAGGGCCTTAACATCTAATGTGGCTGTATTTGGAGATGGGGTCTTTATAGAAGTAATTCGGGTTATATGAGGTCATGAGGATGGGACCCTAATCAGATAGGGCTGGTGTCCCCCTAATCAGATAGGGCTGGTGTCCTTATTATAAGACACGTGGGAGGGCTAAGCTCTAGTTGCTTTCTTTCTGCCATGTGAGGACACAGGGAGAAGGGGTTGTTTGCAAGTCTGGACACCTGCTGGTACCTTAATCTTGGACTTCTAGTCTCTGGAATGATGACAAATACATGTCTGTTGTTGAAACTACCCAGTTCATGGTATTTTGTCATAGCAGCCTGAGCTCACTAATACACTTGGTAATGTAGTTGATATGCAGACTCCTAATAGGATACAGATCCCAGTACACCAGTCTGCTTTTTAGTGTGTTTCTATGAAAATATAAACAGATGATGTATTCTTGATCTCAAGATCTACAAACCTCCACCTGATTCACTCCCAGAGAGTTAAGTAGATATTTATACCAGGCTCTAGCATCAATGTCAGTGATCCTAGGAAGAGCCGAGGCATCGCTACGGAGTCTTGACTCAAGTCAGGCTTCAGTTTGAGTGATGATTTTACTACCTGCTAAAGGCATGGCCTTGGTGAAGCTGCTTACCTTCTTCACACCTCATCTGTTCCATTACTAATCAAAATAGCAGGTAAGGCAGAAGGACACTGAGTATTTACAGCTTGCGTGGGGACAGATGCATGGTGAGCACATAGGAAACATTACTTACCGGGAGAAATTGCATGACAACTATGAATCACCACCAGCAGTTCTGCAGCATACCTGCCATAGTTGGCCATGACAATGACAGAAGAGGGGAATGTGAAGTGGCTTGAATACATCTTTGGCTGTGAGTTATTAATTTGTATCTGGTTTTGTTCTGGTTGTAGAGAAAGACTGGGGAGAGCATGGAAATTAAGCACAGCAGCCTAGTTGAAGAGGCGGGGATGGGTGCTGATGAGGACGGAGGGTCTATCACCAGGCTCTGCCTGCTGGGATGGGTCAAGGACTCCCTCTCCTTGTGGGGATGCGCTGAGGAACCCCTCTCCCTGCCGGGGTGCATTGTAGACCCCCTCTCCCTTCCAGGATGCATCGAGGACCCCCTCTCTTTGCCAGGATGAATCAAAGACCCCCTCTTCCTGCTGGGATGCCTCGAAGACCCCCTCTTCCTGCTGGGATGCCTCGAGGAGCCCCTCCCTATGGGAATGCATTGAGGAGCCCCTCTCGCTCAGGCTGCTGTATCCTCCCACCTTTCTCTTACTTTCTGTGCAAAATACAATGCTCATGAGAACCTGAAAGGGGAAATGGCAAAATCCAAAAATCTTCTTTCTGGGACAGAATGAAGATTGTTCTTTTCACTGAGGATTTTAGATTTTTAAAAATCCCTCTGCATGCTGGCAGGCTTAAAAATGTAAATCTTCTGCTGACTCCATTCTCTAGTATTAAGGAATTAAACCCAACAGAGTTGTCAAATGCTTCTTAGCCAGAGATAAGAAAGAGAAAGAACTTCGCTAGTTTCGTTTAGATGCAACCAAGTCATCATATTTCAGCTCTGTTTCCCTAATAATTAAGCCTAAAGACATAGCTAGATTCAATTTTTAAAAGAAACTTTTTCAAAGTACATAAAATTTATGGAAAAATGCATGTCTCAGTAAAGGTAAACATATTAATGTTATAAATATTACTAATAAAAATTCTAACAGCAAGGCATCCTTGCTGTTTAAATCAGGGTTAGAGTTAGGGTTAAATATCAGTTCCAAGTTACCCCGGGGTGGGCAGGAGCAGGGGAAGCTGTCCACACATGTGGTGTCCCCTTCTGAAGCTCTTGGTGAACCCGGTGTGGGTTTCCAGTGAGGGTTCACACCCGCACACACACGTGATCTGCAGATGAGACTGACTGCTTTACTAGAAAATTGCAGGTATTATGTTCACATCTTGTTTTCTTTTTAAGCTTGGATTACTAGACTCTGTCTGTAGCCATGATCAGAGGATGGTTCTAAATGCTTCCTCGAAACCCAGCAGTGGCTCAGTCATAATGAAAGCATCTGTATTTTCCAGCCTCTGCTGCTCATTCTGACAGACCGCGGACCTTGAGTCGTGTCAAGTGTAATATCAGCTGTCAGGATAGTGGCACATTTTCTCTATTAGAAGCAAACTTAGAGTCACATTTTCATCAACCTGCCTTTGGCTGGTGATTATGAGGGAGACGGTCTAATTGATCTGTGTCCTCAGCAGCCTTCTATGTGGAAGGAGTCAGAACTGCAAAGTCACATAGGCGACTGGCTGTCGCAGGTGGAGTTCTTCTGAAGCAGACGCTGCGTCTGGGACCAACACACATGGGAGGCTGGTGGGGAGGGCAGGGCAAAGAAGGCTGATGAGGCCTCGTCAAGGCTTAGCTCACCCCTGGGGAGGCCTGGGGGATGCTGCATTCCAGAACTTCCTCTGTGTGGCTGGGATGCTCATCACCTTGTGTGGGCTCCCTAGACACCCCCATCCTGAGGGAGCTCATCGCTGGAGGCTCCCGCCAACCTCACTCTGCAGCTGAACCCAGTCCTTCCCGAAAGGGGCCTGGGAGGCACATGTCCATGTCCATCACACGGGCAAACATGGTGCCCCTGTCCAGCCAGCCAGTGGCTCCCATCACTCACTACAGAGCCTGCCTGAAGAGCAGGACACCACCTGAACCACTGTGGGGACTGCTAACCTTCCCCCGAGCCCAGGATCCAGCCTCCCGCCAGACTGTCCAGGCGATAAGAGGGACAGGCAGGTAATCTGCTGAATCGATTCTCCTCCCAGGAGGCTTGCTTTCCTTTTAGGGGTCTCCTCAAAGTGATGAGGGACCTGGAGAAATGCTGCAGTCCCAGAACTGCTGCCATGGACCAACGTTAGGGTGAGGTTCTGTGGCTCACAAGCCTGTCCTGCCTCAGATCAGAGCCCAGAGGCACCACCTCCCCTGCCCCTGGCAAGGCTGACCTTGGTGGAGATGAAAATGCTGAAGGGATGAGTAAATCATACAGGAGTTGGGGAGGAGGAGGGCCAAGGAGATGGGGACTCCATCAAAGGAAAGGTGAACTGGGGAGCCACTTGGTCGTCCTGCTGGCGTGTTTGTGTTTCATATTTAAAGAGAAAAAGAATCATGTGTTTGCTGAGCATCTCTGCTGGTGTTTTTTGTTTTTTGTTTTTTTTTTTTTTTTTTTTTTTTTTTTTTTTTT